>NW_026896114.1:0-197256 GCF_033153095.1 Gastrolobium bilobum
ATTATTTTCTCTCTTACTTTGACTATTCAATTGGCATAGTTCATAACATAATCTCTATTCCGTGAATCCAGAATTTTCTCAAAGTTCTGCACACATCTCACATATACTTCCCATCACACAGGGATCTTCTAAACATATTCGTCCTATCCCAGAGGACTAATTTCACCTCAATCCGTGCACTGCAAAATTATATCAATCCTTGCACTAACACTTATACCTCAACTCATTAACTAATCTTATCATTTTTGTTTTGACATTACACATTAGCTCTTTTGCTAAACACATAATTCCACACTTTATTGTAACTTAGTTCATACACTAATCACATGATTTCCCATCAGGTTGTACATTAGCTCATTCTCTAATCATACAATCTCTTCAGATACTTCCCATCATCGGGGATTTCATTCGGCCTCATTGTCCTTTTTCAAAAATTTAATAATTTACCTTAACACGGATAATTAGGCACTCAGGCCATCACAAGGTGTACATACATATATATGTATACTGGCACTTAGGCCATCACTGGATTATCATCCGTTTATTCATCAGAATAGGTATGTTGGCCATCAGGCCATTAGGTATTATTCACAATGCATTACAACATCCACAAGTAACTAGGCCATTTTAAATTACGATATTCATTCTTTGAGATTTCCAAGGGACCTCCATCATGGATCAATCCTCTTATGCTTCATAACACCTGAATCTCTACATAGTAGCCATTTCCAAGGAGAATTCCACACATTAATGCACACATATAATCATATTTGTTTCCTTCATGGCATATCGGTCAAGCTAGACCATTTCCGTTACGGACAATCATACTCTCAATGAACCTTGTTCAATGCCATCCATGGCAATTCTCTCAACTTCTTCCTTATACATATAATACATAATTAATTCATCTCGCCTATGTTTAATCAGCACTACCTCCTTATGGGTTTAAATCCCATATTTCAATATATCTCAATTTAACAATTGACCAGCATTATAATTTCAAGTGGTCAAATCCCATAGGATTAATCATCAATTATTCTATTTATTTCTCTGCATGAACCATCTCAATTTGTTTAAGTGTACATCATCCATCAAGGACTTATAACTTCTAGTCAACATAAAATATTCAAACTCATGCCTAAGCATATTTGTTCATCATTTTCAATAACCCAACAGGTTCTAATCTTCCACCTTGATGAAGTATATTCACCAAGTCTATTGTACACACTATACTACACACATACTTGGAAGCTTCACCAATACCTTTTCCATACTATGGACTCATCTCAATTATATATCTTTATTATTCATGGTACTACAAGGTTCATCCATGCAATACCGTACATATCATAGATTTGTTTACAACTTTCACTTACAATCCAGCTTTATAAATTTCATCTACAAGGTCAGACAAAACATTTAAGTATGTTTCCCTGAAGTCCTATAATATTCATATTTTACTTACTGCCATCTCTTGTCCATGAAGCAATCAACACTGCATCCACAACATCAGGCTAAAGACTTACATTTGGTGCTCCACAGTTGCCACGTAGGCTTCTTACGATGACTACGCATGTAACACAAAGGAATGGGTTGATCAGACCCACACTAAGGAATCACATATGCAGTAATCGATAAGAATCTACATACAACTATGCAACACACAACACAACTATATATACATTATCAGAGTTCCCTAACAAAACTGCTCTGATACCATAAAATGTAACAGCCCGTTACGTACCGGTATTGTTAACATTAATTATGATATTAAGCGCAGTTACAATCACAGCAGTTCATTTAAAAAAACGAGAATAAATTTTTTCCGACTATTACGCGAGCATTTAAATCCTAAAAAGCGTAATAATTAAAAGCTGTGACCGTAACCGTAAACTCTTGCGGAAGACTTATTTCAACTATTTTTATAACTTACATCATTTATTATGAGTTACTAAGGAGTTCCCATAAACTCACTTAGCCTATTTCCAACTTTACATTTTTACCAATTCGAACATGTTTCACTCTAAATTTTTCTGCGACCAAACCGATCGCAACCAACCCTTCTTCTCAGATTATATTTTTGTATTACTTAATTCCCTTTTTAACAAGCTATCATACGCTCAATTCGGAGCTCATTTGCTCCGGTTATCGCCGTTTGAAGTTGGATAAGCAATTAGCCCAAACAACCCCAAAAACAGCTCCAAACCACTCACATTACTCGAATTACTGCACTCAATCCGCTCAACCATTTGCTCTCAAATTTTTATCCCACAAACTAGACATCTAAAACTTCATTTTGATATATCACACGCTTAATTTGGCGGAGAAACGAAGCGGGAATTAATTTCCCAAATCCGGTCCAGAATCTGCCTCAGGTGCAGGGGCACATGGGCAGTCCGTGTTTCTCTATTTTTTTCAGGCCGAAGATCAACCCAGAATTTCCTTAAATTTTGACACAAGGTAGAGGACATCTCAACCTTCAAAATGGCGTATGGCACGTCCCTAGGGGACTTCTATGGAGGGAGATATGCTCTCCCGAAGTTCGCCTAAAATCTGCCAATTCTACAGAAAATTCGCCAGAGTTTCCTTTGTTTTTCCAATAATCCCAAATTTGTAAAAGATCATTTAAACCTCAAATGTACCTAATAAACACATGATAATACAGTAATAATCCAATGGGTGGCACACACAAGGACCAACAACGCCTTGGGGCACTTACAACCCAATCCAGTTTATAGTTATTAAACATAGAGTCCATATTAATCATTCTTAAGTAGTTGCAATCACTAACACTTTTTTCATGCATATTTCCATCATACATATTATCATAACCTAAAATAGGCCTAAGGCCCTTCCATCATAATTAGACATGCATCAATACTATTATAATATGGCTTTACAAATTACAACTTGAAACTAAAACTTCAAATTACATTCTTCTAAAATTTCAACTTAATTTAAAAGACAACATAACCAAATACATCACTACTAGACTTAGGCAAAATGGCATGAACAAGATGCTAATGAAGCTACTAATAAATACAAATGACATGTTCATGCCCTAAGTCTAGCCTAGGCCACACGGCCAACAAAATGCAAAATATGAAGCGCTCCAGCGCTCACTCTGCGGGCCTCTTGCCCGAGGCTCCTGCTCCACTGCTACCTCCTGAAATAAATGCCCCGAGACGGGGTGAGATATACGAATATATCTCAGTAACCAAGAGGTTCTGGAGAAAACTCCACCCAATGGTTCACTTCGATGCATATCAATAGAATACAACAACCACTTTGAAAACGGGGTATAGCAAGGGATTTAGAGAATGGGGAATATAAAGAAAACAAAATACGACGATACGGGATGGTAACCCCAATTCCACGTACGCCCTCGGCATATATAAGCCTATGGGTATCATCCAAGGTGTGTTCACAGAAACCACAACCATGATGCCCAAACCAACCAAAACGCCAAAGACATTCCTAGTGTGCTCCTACCCGGATCACACACCATGACCGCAGTCAACTGGAACTCCCTCCTGGAGACCTATCCAGCGGAAGTCCGAAAATGCCCGAAGGCTAATAAAACTGTCTACTGGCCAGAGACTCGGTACCGCAGTACCCATAGCAATAATGCATGCATGCTCATGTGTTCTATACTATTCATACACACTTCCTACCGTTGCCATCAACTGGCAAGGTGGAACAGAAAAGGGGAACAAGCCCCAGTACCAAGAGGTTACCTTAATTCGTGTTTCCACAAGCTCCGTAGCAGCTTATCCCTCAACTCGGTACACAGCGGAATGCCTACACAGAGGACATTCCCAATCACTCTCAGTTCAACCCATACATGTTAATTTATAATTACACATGCAATGAACCAATTTCTTACCTCAATCCACTTGGTCCCGGACCAAGGGCAATTCACTGATTCAAGATTCGGGATTCAGGTCGATGTACGGCAACCTATACAATAACGTACATCCATCAGTACTCGTCAAATAGTATCAAAACGCAAAAACACAAAAATCCTCCCCATCTTCCCTTGATGGTTCGGCCATTGTAGTGTAAATGTGAGATTTATTTTTCTAAATTTTCTTTTTCATTTTGTTACGTCTCATTAGGTTGTCAATAAGCCAATTCAAGTGCCGGTTCGTCATTTTCGCGTCGGATTACATCAGGAAGCGAAAATCGCAAAATCCCCCCTTTTTCCCTTGGAGGTTCGGCCATATAGGTGTTAATTGGGGATTTATTTTTCTAAATTTTCTTTCTCATTATAGTACCCATCCTTGGGTTGCCATAAGGCCATTTCAACTGTCGTTTCGCCGTTTTATGTCTTTTAAGCATCGTTTCGCTAAATATTTCGCTCTAGGTTCATTTATGCCAACTAAACCACTTATTATTTTTCCATTGATTCTAACACTTGCCAATCACAACACAACCCATCTAAGCACTATATAACTACACAAATCATCATCCAAATCATTTTTCATCATCAATTCACTCATTTTTCCTCAAAGGTTCGAATCTTGCCCTATGACATTCCAAAGAATTTCCATTCAATTTTAATCACTCCAACCTTCACACAACCTATCATATCATCATACCATCATGCCACAATTCATCAAACAAGTCTCAACACCAAAATTCACAAGTCCAAAATCATGATCATCAAATTTTTCTAAGTTAAATTCATCAATTTTCACCAATAAATTTCATCGCATTTCTAGCTTTAATACATCATTCTAACACATTATCATCTAATACACATTTTCAAATTGAGCTCTCTAACGTCACTATTCATCATATCAAAGTTTAGGTTTTCAAAATCAAATCATCACCATCAACCATTTAAAATGCAAGAACACTCACCCAAATGGAAGGTACAAGGCTCCTCCTAACTATACTCCACCATTGGAGCACTTGGAAGCTCCAAGAACACAAAATTCCTCACCAAAACCGCAGCTGTAAATGGCCAAGATCTCCTCACACACGCGATTTCAAGGCTCAAGAGTGGTACCAATGTGTTTAGGAGGTGTTTTCCAACAAGTTTCAAGACAAAAATCGTTGGATTCGGTGGAGATTTGACCAAGTTATGGAAGAAAGAAAGCTTGAGCAATTCTTGGCCATGGAGGGGCTGCTGCACGCGGGAGAGAAGAGAGGGAGGAGAGAGAAAGTGTGAAAAAAAAGGTGAGTTTGACTCACTTAAGTCACAGGCGGGTCCCACACGCGTTTTAACTTTAATCAATCACCTAATTTCAACCACAAATTCATGACCTACATATTTTTCTTGTTCATGTCATATTTTTGTTTCCCAAAAATACTGATAAAATTTTCACGCTTATCGGTACAATTATACCGCAGTATTTTTACACCGGAAAATCACTATTCATCAATTTTTCCCAAAATGACTCAATTCCATCAAATTTCATCAAAATCATATTTCCTAACTCAAAAAAACATTTACAACTCATATTTGAAACCTAGAGCTCAAAACTCAATCGGCACGTTTTACGGTGCAATCGTACCGCGGTATTTTTACCCGCGAAAAACACTATTCACTGATTTTTCTGAAACTTGCCTGTCCACTCAATTTTTCGTTCTGAACCCATTTCCAGGGTTATTTTTACCATCTGAGACCTTCTACTCAATTTTTATCTTCCTAGGGTTGCGTGTTGGCTAATTACCGTTTTGCCCTTTCTTTGTATTTTGGCCTAATCTTTTGGATTTTCACTAATCCATCACTTGATTGCTCACTTAATATTTTAATTACTTGATTTAAAATTGTGAGGTGTTATAAGAATCTACTTGCACTTCATTTGTTTATTGCATTATTTGTTTGTAATTGTGTGCCTTGTATATTTTTTTTCTTCAGAAAATGTCTTAGAAATGATTTTGAGTCAAAAGCCTCTAGATGGTACCAACTACAACTACGTGGAAATTTTTTTATATTGTTCTAAAACATGAAAGCTAAAATTTGTCCTGATAATACGAGGGCCATAGCAACCTGCAGAAGATGCGTCTAAGGAAACAAAGACGCAATACTCAGATTGGAAAAGGACAAATATGGTAGTTCACTATTATGTTCTTGTCGGTCTTTCCAAACACTTGCATAAGCAAGTGTATATGGTTAAGAGTGGAGTAGAGATGCTTCAGACTCTTAATGACATGTTTGCTGAGTCTAGCAGATCTGCTAGACAAAATGCAGTCAGTGCAGGTTTTGCTAAAAAGTCTTGTTAAAACCAAGAGAAAACCTAAGGCTGGTAACAAGAACAAAATAACTTGGTTATCAATTGTCAAACCAGTTGCTATGAAGAAGCCGCAAAGCAAGTGCTTCAAGTGCAGACTGAAGGGACGCTAAAAGAAAAATTTCCCAGAGGTGATGAAAAGAACAAGACATGGGTATATTAAGGCCGGATCAGTGAGTGAATCATTGATTCAGGAATCACTGATTATGTTTGTTACTCTTTGCAGTAGTTCAAACATGGCATGCCTGTCAGCAGTGGACAAAGATATTTTAAGCTTGAAAATGGAAACTTGTGTCTGCATTTGCAGTAGGACAAGTTATTTAAAAGACTATGATTTTGGGTGACTGTTTATTTGTTCTGGATTTTAGGAGGAATTCAATTATTGTTAGTTGTTTTGATTAAAACATGATTTGACAATGCAATTGATTCCTCAGTTTCATTTCGAAGTTCATCTTTGTCTTGTTTGTTCCGATACAATATCTAAATAGTCTTTATTACTTGTGTCTTATACCCCATTAAATTTATTATGTTGAATTAAAAGGATGATGAACAAGAACATTCACCAAAGAAATAAAAGTTTCAATTGAAACATAACTTTGGCTTTGTGATTGAGTCAGATTACCTCAAGTAGGAAACATGGTTTAGTTAAAAGATGGACTGAAAATTCAATAGTGTTTTAACTAAAAGTTACATGTTGGTCTTATTTAGAAGGTAAAATGGCCAAGCAATCCTACAAAGTCAAAAGGATTTGCGCAACTATTCAACTGAAACTGGTACATACTAATGTATGTGGACCACTTAGCATTCAAGCCAGAATAGGTGATGTGTATTTCATTATATGAATGTTTACTCTGGATTTGGACAGATGAACTTAGTGCGCTATAAGTCTAAAGCTTTTGAAAATTTTCAAGAGGTTTAAGTCTGAGGCAAAAAAGCATCTAGGTGTTCAAATCAAAACACTTTGGTCTGACGAAAGTGTTGGCTACCTGTCTGGTAAGTTCAAGTCTTACCTGATTTAAGAGGGGATAGTTTTCGTAATTGTCAACTCTAGGAACGCGTTAGTTGAATGAAGTTGCAATATGCAATAATAAAACATTTCTAGACTTGGTGAAGACCATGTTCAGTTATTCATCTTTGCCAATGTTGTTCTAGGGAGATGCCTAGGAGAAGGAAATGTACCTTCTTAACTTGATTCTGTCAAAGTTTGTTGTAAAGACACCAAAAGAATTATGGAAAGGTGTTGCAAGCCCAGATCAAACCATATTCAGATTTAGGGTGTTATGGCACACGTCCTACAACAACAGTCAAATAAGATGGAATATTGTACGGAAGAGTGCATATCTTTTGGTTACCCTAAGAGAACCAGGGATGAGATCTTATTTATTCCTATGGACAAGATGATCTAAGTGGGTGCTATCATCACTCACATGATTTTCTTAAAGGAGGACTAGATGAGAAATTATAAGCTCTTAAGTAAGGTTATTCTTGATGAGACTTATCTCAGATCAAGAATTTCCAGAATCTCTAGAAGCTTCATCCGTTGTTCCCTTGATTGTTCAAAGAGGGGAAAGATATATCTCTAGGTGAACAAACAAGGAAACCTTAAATGGAAATTCAACATGATAATATATAAGTGAAACTAGTAGAAATATTAGTATCACATGTGGAAGAACAATATCAAGAATAAGTGGATCCTTAAGAAATTGAAGATCCACCATTTGACCCAATCTTGGATCTACCTGTAAATACACAAGGTCTAGTGTGATACATTCGTAGTGGAAGAGAACTTTGTTAACTCTCAAGTTGTGTCTTGTTGAGTGACATTGATCCTACTAGTTACGATAATACACTAGAAGATGTTGTTGATCAAGTGTTGCACAAGCTATGAATAATGAGATTGAATACTTGTATTTCAACTCCGTTCAGTCCTAGTAAAGACACCAAGAGAGGTAAAACCCACAAGGTGCATGTGGATATAAAAGGCAAAGAGAGGATGGACAGGAAGGTGAAAACCTTTAAAGCTAGCTTGGAGGCAATTTTTGCCAGACGCCATCCTTAAGTCTATCCAGATTCTCTTAGTTGCTATAAGTCTCAATTATGAGATTTCATTTTGGGAGTTGGATGTTAGGATATCTACATACAACAACCAAAAGGGTTTATAGCAAATGGGCAGGAACACACGGTATGCAAGTTATGAAAGTCTATTTTATGTACTTAAGCAAGCATCCAGGTCTTAGAACATCTGTTTTGATCAGGTTATCAAAATTTTGATTTTGAGAGAATCTTAATGAATGATGTGTATTTGTATGTAAAGGATCCGACGAAAAAAAGTAGCTTTTCTGGTACTTTATGTAGATGATATGCTCCTTATTGGAAACAACGAGGAGGTAATATCAAACATAAGAGTTGGTTAAGTTAGTGTTTTGGTATGGAAGTATTTCGGAAGCCAATTATATTCTTGGTATAAAAATCTTATGAGACTGGAAGAATAAGTTGTTGGCATCACCTTAGGCTACTTACATTGACAAAACTCTTACTAAAATTCAACATGAGAATTCTAAGAGAAGAATTAAAATTCTCAGATGTGGAATTCATCTTCCTAAGGAGTAACCCAAGACTCCTGAGAAGGAAGAATGCATGAGTTGGATACCTTATGCTTTGGCAAAAGGTAGTCTCATGCATACCATGTTGGGCCTTAAACCAGACATCTGTCACGCAGTGGGAGTAGTGAGACGGTACTATTCTGGACCTAGAGGAACACTAGATTATTGTTAAGCATGTACTCAAGTATCTTTGGAGAACGAGAGATTATATGCTGGTATATTCTAGTGGAAGTCTTGAAAAGCTGAGTTTTCACAAATTCAATTATTTCAAGTGGATATTGACTCAAGAAATCAACCTCGAGCTATGAGTTTTTCAATAAACTCAGATAACATTAGAGGTGGATCTTGCAGACCCAAATACTAAGAGTTTGCCTGAACTTATGTTCGAGAGACATATTATTTCTTTAAGTCTTCGGAGGATCCTAGACTTGCATTAAGCGAGTGGGAGATATTGGGTTCATTGTGCTCTTGGAGTAAGATAATGAAATAATGTAATCATTTTCTGAATTGTACAAATGAGGTATTATTTATTTATTTTGCGTACTATTTACAAACATCAAGGTTCAGATCAATTGTGGAGTATATGATCATATGGATACGTTCATGGAGGACATGATCATAGGTTCTCACAATTGATGAATAGATTCACAGCTGTTAAATAAAGTTGGACACTTTATTTAGGCTGCAATATTTTATGAAATGGTTTTGTCCGAATCATTGTAAAATATTGGTGTGAATTAACATTCATATTGAAAAGATCAAGGAGAGATTTGATTAAGGTTGTTTTTCTGTCATAAGGTATCAAATCTCTAGTTAACTATAGTTATGTGATTGCTCTTAATCCTGAGTTTATTATAAATAGGTAATCAAATAGTTTTCATTCTTTGATTTACCAACGAGTGAGGTTCGATCTATTGACGGTCAATAACTCGGTATTTTGGGAGTAAGATTATTTGATTATCGGAATTTATGAGATAAGCAAAATGAAATTTGTAGGATATGTCCCCTTGATATGTTTTGGTACTTGGATATTAAAGACACTGGCCAGTGCATGTAATCCATTAGAGATACTATCATAGTAAAGAGAATAAATAATTGATTGAGTTGCAGAAAACTTGTCAATCAATTATAGACATTTTACAAAGGGGCGATGCATATTCGTGTTATAAGTGTTATTAATCTTAGAGTTCAAGTTTGGGCTTTTAGTGGAGTAACACCGAATTAGATAATCATTCGTTGATTATCAAGAGCCTTGATTAATAACATATGGTAGATCCCCAGGCTAGCTCAAGATAAGGGATGGAGAAATTTCAGTTGATGACGACTAATGGGATACATGGACTTGGGCTTTGGGCTCAAGTTTGTACTCAAGAGCAAGTGGGAGATTGTTGGGTTTTACTTTTTCACTAAAGCCCAATAGGGTCTAGTGTGTAAGAAGAGCCCAAGAAACCTAAAACTCATTCTGCTTAGGGTTAGGGTTTCTTGGAACCCATATATATTCTACACTTATAGTCATCAGCATCTCTAGTCTTCACTTGGTGGTTGCAGAGTCTGAGGTAAGGTCATCTCCCTGAAAGTGAGAGAGTGCCCACAAACTTCCTGTTTCCCCTTGAGACATAGTCTGGAAGATCTGCCACAATCCAACTTCAAGGAGGTTGTTCGTGTTGCGGCGCTAAGGTGAGCAGTTCGTGAAGAAGAATCATACAAGGGAAGATTCTACACGAGATCTGCGCACCAAGAGGTAATCATGAAACGAGAATGACTCGGTAAGCATACCAATGTACTAGGTCCAAAATCGCTTCCGCATAAATCTAATAGTTCCAACATAACTTTTGTTCCATAATAATATATTTACCTTTTTAAAAATCTTTTCAAATATCAATAAACTCATTTAACTACAAATTTAATAGAAATTATTATACCTTAATGAAGTTAATTGTAGACTTACTACGTTATCAATTATTTTCATTAATATTTTTAATTGCATCAGTGATTGAGACAAAATTCACTGAGTTTGGGAAAAGTGGATTAGAAATGAAATATTTTGTAATTATGATACGAAAATAAATTACATTTTTTTTCCAAAAAAATATATTACATTTGTTTTTGGGGTTGATAACATGCACAACCTCCTCTAACTAGAGTACGACTCATCATATTAAGAGTGTGCATGACAATCATTCTGTTCCTTAGAGCTGTTTTTGAAAAGAAATAATTCTTTTCTATTTCTATTTCTTCGAATAGTTTCTGAAAAAAAAAATATTTGATAACATGTTCTATTTTTATTTCGAAAATGAGAATTGTGTTTAATAACACAACAAATAATATAATGAAAAACCATTCCTATTAAGCATAAAACTTTTACGGATCATCACTTTCATTTTCATATGATGTGGTGGTGGTGGCGGAGACAACGATGGTGGTGGCATGGTGATGGTAGTGGTGGTGATGACATGATGGTGGTGGTGCTACGACGATGGTGGTGGTGGTTGATGAGGTGGTGGTGATAATGGCGGTGGGGACGGTAGTGGCTGCGACGATGGTGGTGGTGGTGATAGTGGCAGTGGTGATAAAGACGTGGTGATGGTAGTGGAGGTGGTGACGATAGTGGCTATGGCGGTGGTAGTGGTGGTTGGTGATGGTGGCGGTAGTGGTAGTGGTTGCGATGGTGGTGGCGTGGTTATGGTAGTGGTGGTGGTGATGGTGTGATGATCCTAGTGGTGGTGGTGGTGGTGACGACAGTGGCTGCGACGATGACGGTTGTGGTGGCTGGTGACGGTGGTGGTGATGAGTGGCATGGTGGTGGTGATGACGACACTGGTGGTACAACAACGACAACGACGATGGTGGTGGTGGTGATGATGGTAGTGGTGGAGAGTGATTGAGAGAGACAAGTGTTTCTCATTTTGTGTCCGGGAACAAAAAAATAAAAAAAATTGATTCTTTTTTCTGTTCTCCAACACAAAAATTAAACCAGTCCATCCCGGGAATAAAAAAATAAACTGATTTTACCAAATGAGTTTTCTATCCATTTCTATTCCCGGAAACAGAAATCAAGGGTTTGCATGACAACCATTATGTTCCCAAGTACTGTTTCTGAAAAGAAAAAAATTCTTTTCTATTTATGTTCCTTGGAACAGTTTCAGAGAAAAAAATGTGTTTGATAACATGTTCAATTTTTATTTCGAGAATGAGAATTGCGTTTGATAACACAACAAATAATATCACAAAAAATAATTCCTCTTAAGCATAATTTTTTTCATTTTATCACTTTCCTTTTCATATAGTGTGGTGGTGGTGGCGGCGGAAGTGGTGGCGTGGCGACGATGGCGATGGTAGTGGTTGTTGTGATGGCATGGTGGTGGTGGTGACAGTTACGACAGTAGCTGCAGCGTTGGTGGTGGTAATGGTGACGATGGTGGTGGTTGGTGGCGGTGGTGGCAGCGATGGTGGTGGTTGGTGACAGTGGCGTGGTGGCGGTGGCGGTGATGGCAGGGTGATGGTGGTGACAATAGTGGCTGTGATTCGATGGTAGTGGTGGTTGGTGACGGTGGTTGTGATGGTGGCGATGGTGGTAGTGGCGTTGCAATGACGTGGTGATGGCGATGGATGCAGCGATGGAGGCATGGTGGTGTCAGTAACAACAGTTGCTGCAATGATGGCGGTGGTGGTTAGTGGAGGAGGGTGGAGGTCGTAGTGATGGTGGTGACGATGGGTGGTGGTGATGGCGATGAGTGGTGGTGACGGTGGCATGGTTGTAGTGATGGTGGCGATAGGTGGAGGTGATGGTGGCAGTGGCCTTGTGGTGGTGGTGGTGATGGTGATGGTGATGACGGCACTGGTGGTACAATGACGGTGGCAATAATGGTGGCGGTGGTGGTGGAAAGTGATTGAGAGAGATAAATTTTTCTCATTTTGTACCCGAAAATAAAAAACAGAATTTTTTTGATTTTTTTTGATTTTTCAGCACAGAAATTAAACTGGTTTATACTGGAAACAAAAAATTAAACCGATTTTACCAAACGAGTTTTCTAATTTCTGTTCCCATGAACAAAAATTAAAAAAAAGACTTATTCTGGGAAAGTTGTTATACACATTCTAAAAAAATTAATTTCGAAAATATTGTTATGCACACCATCAGACTAGCTCTTTATTAAAATAGATGTATTAGACCCTTGTTATTATAGAAATGGTAAGAATAATTCTCCTTTAAATGGAAGACAGTTTCTCTCTTACCACAAAAAATTCCAAGAATTTACTTTACTCAAATTTTGAACCCCGATCAAATCAAACCCCTAAATAAATTACATCTAAACGAATAAGGGGACAATTATATTTAGTACCAGGTAAGTTTACCACCCTTACAACTAATTTCATCACCGTTAGATTTGAATTAAATCTAACGGTTCATAATTATCCCTTATAATCCTAATTTTTACTCTCTCATTTTCTCTCTCTAGGTTTGGGATCTGCAAACCTCTCTCTAGGTTTGAGAATCATCTATCTTCATCGTTATAGCACTTTGATCTTCAGTTCCAGCAAAAATATCTCACAAAAGCAAATAATCAGACATGTGAACTCATTCTTTCCATTTTTTTTTTGCAACAGGTGCAAACAATTAATAATAACACTTAATGATAAAACTGAGAATTGATCATTGATCTTTGAATCAGTTCTTTTTCACTTCGATCCATGTTTGGCTGAATTAATGGTATGAGAGTGATAAAAGTTAAATTAAATTCATGATAAAAGTTAATCGATTCTTGGGTAGTGTTTTCGATCCATTATTTTTCATATAAAGTTACACTATTCAAACCTCGGCAAATGGTGGTAGCTCATTTGGCGCAAGAGAGCTCAGTAGGTGGGGAGAGAGCATGTGTTCGAATCCTCCCAGTACCACCTTTGGGGGGTTTAAAACCTTAATCTTGGACCCGCCCCGAATCGGATTAGTTGCGAAGCGATGAACCGATTGAAATATTTCTAAAAAAAAAACCTCGACAAAATCAATCGGTTCTTTTTCATTTCGATCCATTCTTTTTCATTTCGATTTAGGATCCATGATAAAAGTTAAATTAAATTCAATACTTTGCATTTCGATTTCTTTTTCTGACTCCTTCCATAGAATCGGTTCTTTAATTTTCCGTTTGATCCATGTTTGATATTTGAATGATAGCGCCTCTGAATGATAATGATAATGGAAACTCACATTCAATTTCAATTTCGGTAGAGCGCTACAAAGAGAAGAATTTGGAGAGAGATGTTCATATTCCAAACCTAGAGAGAGAAATAGGGAATGAAGAGTAAAAATTAAGATTATAAGGGATAATTATGAACCGTTAGATTTAATTCAAATCTAACGGTGATGAGATTGGTGGTAAGGCTAGTAAACTTACCTGATGATAAGTATAACCATTTGCAAAGAACAAAAGTAAAGTTAAAGAATTTTTTTTTTTTTTTTTTTTTTTTTAATTTTGGTGGATGTCTATGCTGAGTATTATTTTGAAATAAAAAAGAAAGAAAGAAAAAGTAAAGGTTGGAGGTGCAGTTGCAGAGAGAGAGAGGATCTCGGGGGTTTGTCCGAGAAAGTAAAGAAATAAGCTTAACGGATGTGGCGGTGAAGTTGAGGAAGAGAGAGAGAGAGAGAGAGAGAGAGAGTTTGTGATTGTCAGTTATATTCAGATTCCACAAGCAGTAGCAGGTTATTAGGTATTATGAGTAACGAAAAGGAAAAAACTGCTCCTTCATCTGCACCTTCTTCTTCACCTTCCGTTGAGGTTTGCAAGGGCATCAATGGCTTCGACAAGGTTCTTCTTCGCGAGGCTCGTGGTTCCTCTGCCGAGGTCCTCTTCCTTACCATTCTTCTCTCTCTATATATCTGCATCTCTTCGTTTTTCTGCTTGATCTGCTTCTGCATGTTGCAATCTACCTCTTGATTCGCATCCGCAGTTTTAGATTTTGAGTTTCTCATCGTCGATTCTCGTTTTCTGGTTCTGATTCTGGAGTGTGGAGTGCTGATCTCGTGAGAGTTTATTTGGATCCAGATTTCATTTGTTGTTAGCGATGATTTTTCGTTCCGTTCACCGTAGTTGCGGTTTATTAGCGAGGATGCTCGATCTGACTTGTGCAATGATTTTCACTGAAATTAATAAAAAAAAATTTAAAAAAAATCGCTTGTGTTGTTGGCTGGCTCTGTCTGATTTGGATGGCATTTCATTCATTTCTTTGTTTTTGTTGTGATCTTCAGGTTTACCTGTACGGTGGTCATGTGACTTCTTGGAAGAACGACCATGGGGAGGAATTGCTTTTTCTTAGTAGTAAGGTGTGTGTATGTGGTATGAAACATGTTTTCATTTGATCTCATTGGTGTCAGTGCATTAATATAGTTAGCTCATTTCCTTTCTTACGCCACCAAGTTTAGTTTCAAAAATTTTTCTTCCGTTCTGTGGTGCCAAGACAGAAGGAAAAGAAAAAGAAAAAACTAATTTGTATACTTTAGGTCTCAAATCTCAATTAGATTGCTGAGTCTCAGTTTGCTATGAATATTTTCATACATTGAGTGACCAAAATAAATAACTTGACTTCTAATAACTACAGGATCTTTCGGTAGTTCCTGATTTTGATTTGCTTTTAAAAAACACTAATGTCAAACTTTATTTTCTGATGGGAGAGGATCAAACCAGGGCATTTAATTGGAAATGCATGAGTTTCTATCTTTGACTTGCGTATAATTTAATATATAAAATGTTTGAATCTCTTATGTTAATCTTTGCTTCAATAGCCATAAATTCCTCCGACTCTGAAATGAAGGGAACAATTAGCCAAAATTATTTTGATATGGTCTGGTCATGTGACTGTGCTTGGTATTGAAGATTTTCAACTCCAGCTTTCATGCTGATAAGCTACGATCCATGTTGTTTTATTATATCTTGTTCCTTGTGCAGGCTATATTTAAGCCTCCTAAGGCAATTCGTGGAGGGATTCCAATATGCTTTCCACAAGTATGTACTTTTTAACTATTTCTGTTTTCCGTAATTGCTTTCATCATGAAAATGAGGTGTTGAAGAAGAGGTAAAAAGTGGAGAAGGGAGAGAAGAGACTAGAGGTGAAAGTGTTAATGGTTCATGTGCACTCAAAACTTTTGCTCCAACATTGTTGGAATTATACCATTGTAAAGATAATCATAGACTGTAACATTCCTGCCAGAAAATTAAAATCGTAGTATCATATCTCAAGTAATCATACTACTGGCTGGAGGTTCATCAAGGGTATCTTAATGAGGTTGATTTGCAGGCAGGGATGGGGTTCAGGGCTAATTGAGTGGCTACTTGGGTTATGTAAACAGTACTATTGTGCTTTTTGTGCGATGGATTTTAGGACAATTTCAAAGAAGGAACCATTAAATAATTTAAATTTTCAATGGGATTAATTTTTAATGCTTTCAGCCAAGGAGAATAGGCCAGGGCAATGTGGATAACTAACCATAAAAAAGAAATAACCATATGCATCACATAATGCCTAGGTTTGATTGCATCACGCTACTGCAAAGGGATTAACTTGTTGTCATAATGTTAGGGTAAGAACCCTAAGAAGAGAAGAACAGAGCAAAAGAGGAAAAAATGGAAACTTGTATTATTCAATTGATGCCTTTCTGTAACAGAGTTATTCTCATTTTATACATTTCTCCCTAAGCCTTATACAATCAGCTATCTAACTAAAGAAATGACACGCAACCTATGTTACGTGGTAGCAAAACCATTAGTTGCCCAAACTAATACATGTGTCATTACATTGTAAATCCTTCTAGTCTCTTAGGACACCTACGTGTGCGATTAGGACGTTCCCTTAATGTAACAATCCCCTCCCCATCACAAGAGACCTTGTCCTCAAGGTCAAAATTGGGGTAACAGCGACGAAACTCCACCTCTCTCTCCCATGAAGCTTCCTCCGGAGAACCAGGAGACCAGTGGACGAACAACTCCCGAACTGGTTTACCACGAATCAATATAGTACAAGCATCCAACACATCTAGTGGTTGTTGTATGGGCATATTATCTACAAAATCACCAGGTATGGGAAGTGAAGAAGCGGTATCAGCATCAGAAGGCACATATGGTTTAAGTTGAGACACATGAAAAACAGGCTGAATTTGGCTTCCTTCAGGTAGTTGCAGCTCATAAGCCACTGGACCCAGCTTCTTAGACATGGAGAAAGGTCCAAAAAACCTTTTACTAAGCTTATGATTGGCTCTTCGTGCAACACTGATCTGCCTATAAGGTTGAAGACGCACCCAAACTCGATCTCCAACTAGAAAAGAACGTTCCTTGTGGTGTTTGTCATACTGATTCTTCATTCTGTTTTGGGTGCGTTGAAGATGAATTTTCAAACAAGCGAGTGTCTCATTGCGTTGTTGGAGCAGCATATCCAAGGACTCAACCTTCACCAATCCTCTTGGACAGAAAGGAATCATTGTTGTTGGTTTACCATAGACAGCTTGGTATGGTGCCATGCCAATAGCTGAGTGAGCAACTGAATTATAATGATATTGTGCCCAACATAGACATTCAGACCACTTTTTAGGTTGCTCAAAACAGAAACAACGTAGGTATTGCTCAACATATCTATTCGTAACTTCAGTAAGACCATCAGATTGAGGATGGTAGGCAGACGAAGTCCTCAACTTTGTTCCACTTAATTTGAAGAGATGAGACCAGAATTTGTTGACGAAAATTGGATCCCTATCAGTGAGAATGGAACGAGGGAAGCCATGATTCCGGACTACCAAATCACAAAATAAGTTGGCTACTGAGGCTGCTGTGTAAGAAGAAGATAAATGACCAAAATAAGCATACTTGGATAACCTGTCAATTATAACAACTATCGTGGTGTACCCTTTAGATGAAGGTAAGCCAACAATAAAGTCCATTGAAAGGTCTTCAAAAATTCCCTCTGGTGTGGGCAGTGGTTGCAATAATCCGGCTGACTTGGACGTTTCATACTTGACCTGCTGACAAGTTGCACATTTGCTAACAAAATCTTGCACATCCTTACGCATTGAACTCCAAATTTTTTTTGCAGACAGCCGAAGGTAAGTGCGCAAAACTCCTGCATGACCACCACTCAAAGAATAATGAGCCTCAGATAGTAAAGTTGGAATTAGGGAAGAGGTTGGACTTAACAAATATCTCTGTTTATGAAACAGAATACCATCCCTACTCAGAATGTTTGGTACACCCGCAGGTTCATCATAAGGCTTCCTATGTAACTGTACAAGGAAGGGATCAGATTTGTTTTGTTGTCTAATATCTTGCAGCACATCAAATTGAGGTTCTGTCAAAATAGTATTCAAGGAGCCCTCTTCATATACTTGCGATAATGCATCAGCAACTAAATTGGAACGACCAGGTTTGTATTCAATCCGAAATGAAAAACCCAATAATTTGCGTAAGTACCTCTGTTGTTCCGGAGTGTGTATGGATTGGGTTAATAGCTCTCTAATGCTTCTGTGGTCTGTGCGAATGACAAACTGAGAACCTAATAGGTACTGACGCCACCTTTTAACAGCAGCAGTGATGGCATACAATTCCCTGATATAAGTCGAAGCATTTGCCAATCGGTAACCCAATTTCTTGCCGAAATACGAAATGGGGTGGTCATTTTTCAACAAGACAGCTCCAACTCCAGAACCAGAAGCGCCAGTCTCCAAAACAAATGGCTCTTCAAAATTAGGAAGTGTCAGTACAGGTGTGTGTGTCATTGCTTCCTTGAGGGTCAGAAATGCCTCATCTGCAGCTTCAGACCAAGAAAAACCTGCTGAACCCTTAAGTAACTCGGTTAATGGCAAAGCAAGCATGGCATAATTTTTAACAAAACGCCTATAGTAACCAGTAAGGCCCAAAAACCCTCTTAACTGTTTTAAGCTCTTCGGGATTGGCCAATTGACCATGGCTGTAATTTTTTTAGGATCAGCAATTACACCATCTTTCCTTACTATATGGCCCAAGTATTCAATATTGTCCACCCCAAAAGCACATTCACTAATTTTAACAAAGAATCTATTTCTCAACAGACATTCAAGTGTTACTTCTAGATGCTTAACATGATCCTCCACAGATTTGCTAAAAATGAGTATATCATCAAAAAATACTATAATAAACCTGCGAAGAAATGGCTTGAATAACTGGTTCATGATAGCTTGGAAAGTAGCAGGCGCATTAGTCAAACCAAATGGCATGACTAAAAATTCGTAGTGTCCCTCATGCGTCCTGAAGGCTGTCTTTGGTATATCAGAAGGTTGCATACGAATTTGATGGTATCCCGCGCGAAGATCAATTTTGGAGAAAACTCGTGAGCCACCTAATTCATCCAAAAGCTTGTCAATGGTAGGAATTGGAAAACGATTCTTAATGGTGACTGCGTTCAACGCTCTATAATCTATACATAAGCGCCATAAATTGTCTTGCTTGCGAACCAACAATACCGGGGAAGAGAATGGACTCTTAGAATGTTGAATGAAACCAGCCTCTAATAAATCAGACACCTGTTTCTCGATCTCAGATTTCTGGTGATAAGCATAACGATAAGGTTTCACATTAACTGGTTCCCCTCTATCATGGAGGTGGATGGCATGATCAAGGCTTCTGAAGGGAGGTAACCCACGAGGAATGGTAAAAATATGCTGGAAACTAATCAATACCAACCACAAAGAAGGCAGAACTGATGCTCTAAAAGCTAACAACTCTGGAAGGATAGTGTTATTGTTGGCAGAACACTCATGCACCACGTCAGATTGTGGAACCTCCAATACATGGCACTCTGCTGTTTCCTTACCATGACAGCCAGATTTTTGTATGCCTTGTAAGCAGATTTGTTGACCTTGCCAAAAAAATTCCATAGACATTTGAGAGTAATCATGAGTAACACGACCCAATACTCCTAACCATGGCATGCCAAGAACAATGTTAAGATCAGCGAGATCAATCACCCAAAGATCAACAAAGAAAGAATAACCCCCTATAGAAATAGGAACTTTCAAGCACTTTCTATCAGCAATTAAAAATTCCCCATTGCCCAAAAATTCCCGTATCCTATGAGCATGAACCATAGGTAAACATAGTTCAGCCGCCAATTGCCTTTGGATGAAATTGTGTGTGCTACCCGAATCGACTAAGATAGACACCTCCTTATCTTGTAGCTGAGAAACAAAGGACAAGGATCTAGGTTGATCGTGGACATGTAAAGCGTGTAGGGAAGCATCCTTAGACTCCTTATTAGAAAACTCATCTTGCCACAATATCTGTTCCTCTTCACCCTCAAGATCATTCTCCTCGTCATCAACAATCATTAGTGACAATTTATTTTTACACTTGTGTTTCAACGACCATTTCTCGTCACAATAGTAACACAGACCCAATTCCCTTCTCTTTTGCATCTCAGCATGAGAAACTTTCTTCATATTGGAGGGAGCAGGTAGTGTAGGAATCGGTTGAACCGTATGTTGTTGTGTGCTACTGGTGGAAATAGGACTAGGATTATGAATTACCTCAGCTACTGCAGAAGGTTTCGAAAAATACCTTTCCTGTGAAGGCTGAAACGATGCCTTAAGCTCTCCGAAATGATCATCATAAGCCAACGCAAGAAGGATGGCTTGGTGAAGCGAAACAGGTTCTTTGAGTTGAACAGCGCTCCGCAATTCAGATTGCAACCCAGAGATGAAAAAATTCATCAACAAGTCATCATCGAGCCCAGAACTTGATTCACTAAGCTCTCAAAGCTTTGGATATATTCCCTCAACGAAGTAGTTTGAGTTAACTTTGACAAGGCACCCTTCAAATTCTTGTAGCCTGATGCGCCAAACCTCTGCCTCAAGGCCACCGTAAACTCCGTCCACGAATTGATTGTGCCACTGCTAAAAGTCCATTGGAACCATGCAGAAGCCATGCCCTCCATACGAAGACCCGCTAGCGACACCTTGGTTTCTTCTGGTATATTCTGAAGGTTGAAAAATAATCCAGCCTTGAATATCCAAATATTCGGATCACTCCCGTTAAAAATGGGTATTTCCATACGAACGCCCTTGAGTAATGCTCGTTGATCTGAAAAATTTTGCGGCATGGAATTCGGAGATGACGAAGACGTACCCCCTAGAGGACTGGAACGAGATCGTTCACGATGATTAGCATCCCCTGCCAAGAACGCCTCCTGAAGTTGTTGCATCTGGGTCACCAAAAGAGTAATCTGCGATCTTGTATCTGCAGCTTGAACACGGATCTCGTCTATGTGAGAATCAACGCGTGTTGAAAGGAATTCAATTCTTCTGACAATTCCTTAAGCCCCATGTTGAATTCAGGTAAGTGAAAGCACCAATTGTTAGGGTAAGAACCCTAAGAAGAGAAGAACAGAGCAAAAGAGGAAAAAATGGAAACTTGTATTATTCAATTGATGCCTTTCTATAACAGAGTTATTCTCATTTTATACATTTCTCCCTAAGCCTTATACAATCAGCTATCTAACTAAAGAAATGACACGCAACCTATTTTACGTGGCAGCAAAACCATTAGTTGCCCAAACTAATACATGTGTCATTACATTGTAAATCCTTCTAGTCTCTTAGGACACCTACGTGTGCGATTAGGACGTTCCCTTAATGTAACACATAATTCATAAACAATCATTCCTCTCTTTTTGATAGCTGATCACATAACATAGAAATTGGGGAAGTAGTCAACAGCTTAAGGCCCAAGTTAAATAACTAGCCTCTAATAAGAATAATTAACAGTCCAAATAAAAAAAAAAAAACAAATTAACGGAAATCCTATGCATAGACACAACTACAAAACCCCATCCTCAAACCCCAAACTGTAAGTTCTAACAAGATACCTGGAAGACTGAAAATATAAAATATGCTAGAGTAACAATTTACTATGATAGTTACCCTAAACACTTATGATCTGGTATGGCTTTGGATTCACTCCTGCAAATTAGAAAACCAATATAGATTTTTCTTCTATATTTTACTGCTGTCTTGATCAAACGAAATCGGCAACTATACTGAGATCCTAAATAACAACTAAACCAATTGAAATTAAAATCATCATTGACAATTCTACCATCTATTTCTGAATATTATCACACTTTGTAAATGGCCTTCCAAAAATTGCATTTGTTATTACTATTCTATTCTTGATGACATGGTCAAGGAATTGTGCTCTTTGTTTGCAGTTTGGAAGCCTCGGCTCCCTTGACCAGCATGGATTTGCTAGAAATCGGCTCTGGACTGTTGACGATGATCCTCCTCCTTTTCCAACAAATACTTTGAGCAAAGCCTTTGTTGATTTGATTCTGAAGCCCTCTGAAGAGGACATGAAGATTTGGCCTAACAGGTATTTATAAAAGACACTCAACATTTTGTTACCTATGTGTACCTTTATTTTTTACTACCTTGTTTAACATTAATCTCTTTATTTCATGGTTTCCATTGTTTACATTGTGTTTCTTTCTTCTATTAAATGTGTTTCTATTTGTATGTAGTTTTGAGTTCCGTCTTAGGGTAGCTCTGGGACCTGGAGGAGATCTGATGTTGACATCTCGGATTAGGAACACAAACAGTGATGGGAAGCCATTTTCGTTCACCTTTGCTTATCATACATATTTCTCTGTATCAGACATAAGGTGAGTGCTTGGAGCATATTTGTCTCACAGAGTAGTATTAATGTTCTGTTTTTTATTTCTGAATTTACACTATTGTTACATTTAGCAATTTGCTGCTGTTTGCTTGCAACCTTGGTTCGTCTACTTTAGTGATGACCAGTGTTGTTAAAATTGCGAGATAAATGTAGGATCGTATGATCCTACGATTTTCTCACGCTGGCCGAATCAAGTCGCTAATAAAATTGGTCTGAATCAAGATCGTATAGGATCGAGGAGCAAGAGCATAAAGATGGTAGGAACGTGCCATTCCACCATTGGAATGATTTTAAAATTTCCAAACCTGTTTGTCTTCTGATCTGGAAAATAAAAAATACCCATGACCCAAAAATTGAAAAGTACTCGAAAACTTGAAGAAATCACTCAGATTTTGCGATTGCCTTTTTCTCTCTAGTGACCGTGACTGCTAGTCTTTGCTTCTGGTGTAGTGATGTGAAATGAAAACTTTGTTTACACTGTCAAAGATTTGAAGAGACCACTCAGATTTGCGATTGATTTCTTCTCTCTAGTGACCGTGACTGCGGGTCTCTGTTTCTAGTGTATTGGTGCAATACCCAGTGTTGCGAGCCTAGGAGACCCATTGTGCTCTATTTCTTTGGGCCTGGGTGATGTTCCATTTTCGTGTGTTTTGATTTTGTGTTATCCTCAGATGACATTCCTTGTACAGTGAAATGAATCCCATCTCTCTGTTTCAAAATGTTTGATTTTTTTTATATTATTTTATTCTTATTATTTTGTGACCCTTTTATTTTATATATGATTACACATACCCTGGTACTATTCCCCAATTTGTTGACGGTGAAATATGAAATCTATATGTTTATCCCTAATTTTCGTTTTTGTGTTTTGACCTTCTCTATATTATTTTATATATTATTTTATTGTTATTTTATTATGACCCTTTTATTTTATTACTAAGGAGAAAATCAAATCTAATTTTAATCTTTAATGATTGAAATTGTGGTTTAAATAATTTTTAATATTTATAAATATTATTTTTTATAATTAAAATTAAAAATGTAAGATCTTACGATCCGTGTCGATCCCACGATTTACGATCTTGTCACTCCCTTCCAATCTCAGGTAAGATCTCTATTTTGACAACCTTGGTGATGACGTTTATTTAATTTTGCAATGAAAACTCAAATTATTATACTAGAAATTGGTAAATATTGTAACCAATGTTGTAATGATTGGTTGTCATATTTTTGTAGAGTGTAGATCCAAAAGTTCTTCATTGAACAAGTAGTGAATTTATGAAATAAAGGGATCACAAAACATTATTGCAGGAGCTTTAAATTTGGAGGTGTGGGTGGGAGTGTATAAATTTGGATGTTTGCATAAATGGTGTAGAGGAAGGCATAAGAAAACTAGAGAAGAAACCATTAAAAAAGACCATTGCTGTAAATTGTTTTACTGGAAATTCTGTTTTTAATAGAGCTGAATGGCATCAGTTGGTCCGCCTGTAATTAACCCCACATAGTGGGATAAGGCTTAGTTGTTATTATTGTATCTTTTGGCTGAGATCCAGTTCAAGATCCTCACAGTGAAAAATGGAATAGAATTATGTCATCTTAGCACTTGGGTGTTAGCTTGATTCCTCAACTTACTAATATGTAAATATTTTCCTTTTTATGTTGGCAGTTTGATTTAAATCGATGTCAGAATATGATGAGGTACCAGTGTCTTAGAATAGAATTTCAACAGTCAAGCAGTAACCAAATACACTAACAGTAGGCAAATTTCTAACTAAACAGAGAGGAGATAAGTCTGAATTGTCATTAACAACTTCAAAGGAAATTACAGGCAACCTGAATTTTAATTCAGGTGTTTAGGAAAAGTGAAATGCAGAAATAAAACAAAGGAAGATACGAGCTCTTCCTCATTCTCTTCCATCCTAATCATTCTCTCGTTTAATGGTTTCTCCCTTGTTCTCCCACTCAGCCCTGTCCATGTGTCCAACAGAAACTGCCACATTCTGCTTCACGTCCTCATCCTCACTTACTTGAGGAGTTAATCCCGTGTAGTATTGCTCACCCTTCCTTGTGTACACTTGTTTGACTAGGGGCCTATCAGAATGTGAAAGTTGACTTGGAATTTTTAAAATCAAGTGTGGCTTTATGGTTTTGGTATATGAAGGTGCAAAGTGTGGATACATTAGATTTTCAAAGTGTGCTGATTTAGAAATAATAAGCTACTCTACTGTTATTTCTTGAATTAAATTTGCGGCATGCAAATGCTACCATGTTGTCCAGTTAAATTTTTGGTGCATGTATACTTGACCAAAATGTGTCTCGTGTGATGAAATATTTAAGTTTGGTGTAGTTTCTCAACTTTCAGTTGGTTGAATTAGAAACTGAGTTATATCAATCCACATGTTTCATATTTATTTATTTTATATGCTAATTTGACTAGCAGTTTCTAATTGGCCTTTTTCTAGCTTACTTTTTGTGTGCAGATTTGTTCATTATTATTGTGATATATAGATAGATGGATATATGGATAGAGCATCTAACTAGTTTAGTTGCATGTATTCAGTGAAGTTCGGGTAGAGGGATTAGAGACCCTGGATTATCTTGACAACTTGCAGAACAAGGAGCGCTTTACTGAGCAAGGGGATGCTTTAACGTTTGAATCAGAAGTAAGTTTGGTTATTCCCTTCTATTTTGTTTAGGAAGCGTTAAATGTAGGATGATTCATTTCAGTAAATTGAATTAACTGAAGTGTATTAAATATAGTTTTTTACTTTTCCAGTTTTCCTCTAAATAAATGTTCTAAATTGAAGTTAAAAAGTTAGTGTTTTAATTAACAAAATAGAAAACTGATAGGCCCGTACCACCTGGTTACACAGAAGATGCTTTTCATTTTTTAATTATTTATAAAATTTAAATTATTTTTGCTTGTGTTGAATTCATTCCAAAAGTGGGCTGCAAACTGTAATACCCCATATTTTTAGTAACTTTAACCTTATGCCTTTTAGTTAATTTGAGGAACTCAAACTTTTAAGTTTCGAGGACGAAACTTCTTTTAAGGAGGGTAGAATGTAATACCCCATATTTTTATTAATAAAATAGTAATAATAATAATAATAAACTATAAATTAGTAGTAATAATATATATGTATATATATATATATATATTTTATGGTGATAGATAACAAAACTATAATATTAATTTTATCTTTAATAAAATTATTTTGTGCGATATGAGTGCTATTGAAAAATAATTTTGATACTTTGTAGTACTCTAGATTATTTATAATAAAATAATATTAATATGTGTGTGTATATATATATAAGATGATAAATTATGATTAATTGATTGATTGATGATTTATGCATTAATGTTTGATTGGTAATATTTGATTGGATTAGGATGAGTCAACAAACATAAATTGTTTAGATATGATAAATTAACAAACATAAATTGTTTAGATATGATGAGTCAACAAACATAAATTGTTTAGATATGATGAGTCAGCATTGAGTCAGTAATGTATGAAGCCAATATATGAGTCAAATATATCAATAAAGAAAAAGGAAATAAATGCACGAAACCTATATCTGAATCCAAAACTTCAACTATAAATAGAGGCCTAACTTGACCAAACCAATTCACTCTGAATCCTCAATAATTCTCCACCACTCTTCTTCTCCTCTACATTCTCTTTTTCTCTCTCCTCACTTTAAATTTTTATTTTTATTATTATCTTTCTTTGGTTACCAACCGCTTCTCTTTCCCAAGTTGTAGAAGTCACCAAACACGGAGACCAGGTAATCCTAATCTCTAGGTGGTTGTAGATTTGTTGTGTATGAAATTTTATTGGGTGTATCCTAATCTTTAGGTAGTTATATGTTTGATATGTGTAATCCTAATCCCTATGTTCTCTTAGGATACTTTATATATATGAAATACATTGTATGTAATCCTACCCCGTATTTTTATTAATAAAATAGTAATAATAATAATAATATAATAATAATAATAAACTATAAATTAGTAGTAATAATATATATGTATATATATATATATATATATATATATATATATATATATATTTTATGGTGATAGATAACAAACTATAATATTAATTTTATCTTTAATAAAATTATTTTGTGCGATATGAGTGCTATTGAAAAATAATTTTGATACTTTGTAATACTCTAGATTATTTATAATAAAATAATATTAATGTGTGTGTGTATATATATAAGATGATAAATTATGATTAATTGATTGATTGATGATTTATGCATTAATGTTTGATTGGTAATATTTAATTGGATTAGGATGAGTCAACAAACATAAATTGTTTAGATATGATAAGTTAACAAACATAAATTGTTTAGATATGATGAGTCAGCATTGAGTCAGTAATGTATGAAGCCAATATATGAGTCATATATGTCAATAAAGAAAAAGGAAATAAATGCACGAAACCCATATCTGAATCCAAAACTTCAACTATAAATAGAGGCCTAACCTGACCAAACCACTTCACTCTGAATCCTCAATAATTCTCCACCACTCTTCTTCTCCTCTACACTCTCTCTTTCTCTCTCCTCACTTTAAATTTTTATTTTTATTATTATCTTTCTTTGGTTACCAACCGCTTCTCTTTCCCAAGTTGTAGAAGTCACCAAACACGGAGACCAGGTAATCCTAATCTCTAGGTGGTTGTAGATTTGTTGTGTATGAAATTTTATTGGGTGTATCCTAATCTTTAGGTAGTTATATGTTTGATATATGTAATCCTAATCCTTATGTTCAATTAGGATATTTTATATATATGAAATATATTGTATGTAATCCTAAGTCTTAGATTATTGGGAAGAACGGATACAATCTTTTTCACATCAGTTTCACATCGGAGGCATAAAGCCCAAAAGTTGTGTTCATCACCTTGGGAGGTACCATCCCAAAGCTATCTTCCCACCGTTAATTTATTACAAACACACACAATCAGGAAAGATTCAATCATAATTATTTATTCTTTAAGTATTATCATCTCTAAATGAATTACTCAAGTGCATTATAATTTTCCAAAGTATCATAATTCAAACAACTATTATCCTAAATTTTTGAATTTATATAACAATTCAATTCTTCAACATTCATCATAGTAAAATCCAAATCCGATCATCATCATAACTTTCCAATTTATTCAAGGATATGATAATTCAAATCTTCAACATTCATCACAGTAAAATCCAAATCTGATCCTCATCATAACTTTCCAATTTATTCAAGGATATTATAATTCAAATCTTCAACATTCATCATAGAAAAATCCAAATCCCATCATCGTCATTCAAATAATCTAATCACATCAATTATCATAGTTATTAATAATATAAATATTCAAATTCAATCATTAAAACACATATTTAGAAACTTTTTCTTAAAGAGTAGTATAATTCCATAATTTTCATAATTATTCAATAAGATCCATATATTGCACATGAATTAAATCTTATACCATACATTGCACATAATTATAATTTCTAAAATAATAACATTTTATATCATATATTGCACATAATCATAATTTCTAAAATAAAAGTTTATATCATATATTGCACATAATCATAATTTCTGAAATAATAAAAGTTTTCCAAAAATATTCTAATTATTATATGTAGCAATTTAAATTTAAATAAAACAAATACCTATATATATAGAAATGTTCATACCAAACTATTAAGAACATCTACGGATTACATATAAGGATTATGCCCAAATTTCATATAATAGAGATAACCTAAACACCTAGGGATTAGGATTACATCCAAGTTTTATATAAAAGAAATAACCTACGAATAGGATTACATATACCAAAATTCATATCAATCAATATAATCCATGACTCTCTAGGGATTAGGATTACATACAATATATTTCATATATATAAAGTATCCTAAGAGAACATAGGGATTAGGATTACATATATCAAACATATAACTACCTAAAGATTAAGATACACCCAATAAAATTTCATACACAACAAATCTGCAACCACCTAGAGATTAAGATTACCTGGTCTCCGTGTTTGGTGACTTCTACAACTTGGGAAAGAGAAGCGGTTGGTAACCAAAGAAAGATAATAATAAAAATAAAAATTTAAAGTGAGGAGAGAGAAAGAGAGAGTGTAGAGGAGAAGAAGAGTGGTGGAGAATTATTGAGGATTCAGAGTGAATTGGTTTGGTCAGGTTAGGCCTCTATTTATAGTTGAAGTTTTGGATTCAGATATGGGTTTCGTGCATTTATTTCCTTTTTCTTTATTGATATATTTGACTCATATATTGGCTTCATACATTACTGACTCAATGCTGACTCATCATATCTAAACAATTTATGTTTGTTAACTTATCATATCTAAACAATTTATGTTTGTTAACTTATCATATCTAAACAATTTATGTTTGTTGACTCATCCTAATCCAATCAAATATTACCAATCAATTAATCATAATTTATCATCTTATATATATACACACACATATTAATATTATTTTATTATAAATAATCTAGAGTATTACAAAGTATCAAAATTATTTTTCAATAGCACTCATATCGCACAAAATAATTTTATTAAAGATAAAATTAATATTATAGTTTGTTATCTATCACCATAAAATATATATATATATATATATATACATATATATTATTACTACTAATTTATAGTTTATTATTATTATTATATTATTATTATTATTACTATTTTATTAATAAAAATATGGGGTATTACACAAACACTATGTGTGTCAGTGTGTGCTCGGGTGTGTGCACATGCTTGTGTGGAAAGATGAAGAGATGTGAAAGTGTGTGCAGGTTTAGGTTACTATTCTTTGTTCACAGAAACAATTAAATAGTTGCTTCTTCCCCATCCCCATCCCTACCCTCTGCCTTTTTCTTTTCATCTTCCTTTTCTTGCTTTCGTTTCTTATCTTCAATTTATTTTTCACCCTTTTGCTCGTTACCATTGCTACAGATGTTTCACAGGCTTTGTTGAGTATAACCTGATGCTTCTCTTTTTGTTCATATAATAGGTTGACAAGATATATCTCAGCACCCCTACAAAGATTGCAATTATTGATCATGAAAAAAAGAGAACATTTGTTTTGCGTAAAGATGGCCTTCCTGATGCTGGTGAGTATTATCAAGCTCATCTTATATACCAAGTTTGTTATACTCATCACGGTACTAATCAGGATTTTAGCTATTTGAAGTTTTATAATTTAAGAACATATAATTATACTTCATATGTGTAAATATACAAGAACTGAATGGTGGAGTAAAAAGTCAGCTTTCCGTTAGAGCATAGCGTAAAATACGTATCCGTTCTTATTTCCATGTCTGAAATCTTCCAGTAAGTTTGTAAAATAAGTAGAAAGTGACTAATTTTGTGAGCAACTTTGATTTAAGCTAGCAATGGCATTTTTCAAATCTAACTTTAATACCTTTGGATGCTTGATTTGGGATGTAATTTAGTAATGTAGACTTTTTAAAGCCAGTACTACTGGAGAATAAGAAGCATGAATTGGTAGCTTCATTTGACTCACGCTTCACAACTCTGAACCAAGTAGATCATTACATATGTCTTTTATTACAATTGAGTTGTGACTTTTAAGTTCCCAAATTTAAGTGACTGTCCTTCTGGCCCTTTTTTTTTTTAAAAAAAAAAATATTTATTATTTATCTATGCAGTTGTGTGGAATCCTTGGGATAAGAAAGCAAAGGCTATGGCTGATTTTGGTGATGATGAGTATAAGCATATGCTTTGCGTGGAGGCTGCTGCTATTGAAAAGCCTATTACTTTGAAACCAGGAGAAGAATGGAAAGGAAGACTTGAGCTTTCAGCTGTTCCCTCTAGTTATTGTAGTGGCCAGCTTGATCCCCAGAGAGTTCTTCAGGGCAGCTGAAAGATCATTGCTGTGTTCTGTTGTCTGTACAGGTAATAACTGCAAATTGATATGTATCAACTGTCCTGTATCAACTGTCCTCTAACATTGCCGTAAAAAGGAACGACTTAAACCTTGACTTAGGTTGTTCTACCTTAATTGTTGGGTACTAAAGAATTGAACTAGAAATTATTCCCCATTTTTTTAGTAGGCATGTTTCTTTATTTTGTACCATGAAATGGCAGAGCAGTTTTTTTTTTAAAAAAATTCTATAATGCTTGTGCGTTGTCATGCAAGTTTCAAATTGAGTAGTTCTTCTCACTGGTGACGTATATTATTGCTTAAGCTGATGTATATCTCCATTGTCTTTCATACCCGTGTTGATCCATTTAAATGTCACACTAATCTTTTAGGAAAGATTTATCTGCAGGTAGCCTGTTGCAACATTTATGGATAATGAAAAGAAAGTGTCTCAGTAATTTTGCTCCTTCATGTTCCATTTAAGTCTGTGTCGGACAGATGAACTCATGTTGGATAAGATTTTATTAAACTATTTTTTCCTTGTAATGGATGACCAATATGGTCATAACAAACTGAACAAAGCATATAAGCAGAAGAGTCCACAGTTGTTGCCATGGAAGATCGAAATTACAGCCTACAATTCAACAGATTTTCGCGTTGGGTTGAATGGTCCAGACCCAGAGGGATTCCTTTTTAATCCACATAGTTTTTTGGGTTCTGAAATCCCTATAAATTGTTTATTACTATAAGTTGTAGGCTAATGAATACATCCCTGAAGAATATTTTATTATACTAAAGGAATGTATAACAGAAGAATGGTTGACAGGTCATATTAAATATTTTTGGGTTATTTTGTTATACAATCTTATTTTGCCTTCTTTCTCCAGCTTCCTAGAGTAAAATAACATTTTACTAGCTATTGATGTTCATGTTTGTGATGGAGTAATGTTTTATATCTGATAAGATTAGGAGACTATTTCTTTGGTATCACTTTGTACCAGTTGATTATGATGCCAATTAGTAAACTAGTTGGTTTAACAGTAATTAATTTATTGGTTATCCATTTTGAATTAGGATAGTGATTAGTGATTACATTTGGCCAATGGATATGGACCATTCTCCCCGTTGTTTTCCTCTCCTTAGTTGGTTTGTTATTAAATAATCTCTTAGTTGTCCATTTAAGTTTGTGATTACAATATTATCATTTGGTCAGCGGATATTCCTTGTCTTGTTTTCCTCTCTTTCCTCAATTTTTGGCATATTTATCTTGTAGAGCTGAGTGAGGAATGGATTTGCACGACCTGCTGTAAGATTTGTGAAGGCGTACTTTTCTCTCTTTAGCCTCTTGATTTTTTCCCTTATTATTTCACGTACAACAAAAATTTTCAAACCATGTTATTCTTCAGAGTGAATTTCACCCAACGTAGTATAGCAAGTCATACAATTTTGGTTGAAGTGGTGGTCACAGGCTGGGCAACATAAGTCGTTGACGTAAAACTCTGAATTTCAATCTTAAACGGCAGTAAAATGATATACAGTATCAAGGTCTAATTACGATGATAGTTAAATATCTTGTATTCAAAGTTAGATACAAGCCATCTTGTCCAATGCTCTACATAGACGGAACATGTTTCTCCATGATCATAATGCTGTTGTAATTAATATCTTCGGCATATTTGTTGCTCGTTTAGACTTGAATCACAGATGCTGGAATAGCGTGTACTGTTGTTGCCTTGCACAGACATTATCCTGGATGCCTATAGATTATCCTGAAAGCCCATAGATCATCGAATATGCTTGCTTGCTTGCACGCTCATTGACTTGTAATATGTCATTATCGTTATTGCAAAAGTAGCTCCCTTAACTAGTTTTTAATTACTAGGTAATGAACTTGTTCTAAATTGGCTGGATGACTTCTCGTATGGTTTTTAAAATACACGTGTCCTCTCGTATTTTTCACGCACATATAACTCTTCACATTACGGGTCATACAACCTCCCATTTACATGGTTGAAACAGTTATGACTTCACATTTCCTATATTGAGAGGAAATCTTCTACATCTTATAAATAGAAGGCTTTGCCTTACTGAAAGGATCATCTTCTCCATCATTCAAGCTTGTTGTTACTCTGTTGGATTTTCACCTCAGTCATGACCAAATCCAATTCACCTACTCACTTTCATATTTAGTTAACTTGAGGCTAGTATGATGACTCCTTCGAACCTTGGTCTATACCATTGCCTTTCTAGTCATAGTTAGATCAATATACTTCACTAGTTTGGGATACAGACTTCCATTTCCATCTTCTGACTAGTTCAGAACTGAATATATTATTTTAGTAATCATCGAGCAGTGTAGACATGGTACTAACTGTTCAAATTTAGATGCAATATAGAAACCATAAATTAAATTGCTTCTTGGGAAATCAAGGTCTGCAAGTCATCCCAAAAATTAAGATTTGGTCTCATTTGCTACATCTTCAACTTGGTGATATTTTAGAAAAGAGATATTCGTGCGTTGATCTAGGAAATTGGTCGATTCAAATTAATTGCTTCTCCCGCAAAAAAATGTATATGATAAAACCATGGAAGAAAGAAAGGGGAAAACTATATATATATATATATATATATATATATATATATATATATATATATATATATATACATGCATTATGTTCTAAGCGATTGCTGAGTCCTAGTCCAATTTGCCAATCAATTTTTTGTTTCTTTCCCGTTAGCATTGAAAACTGAAAAGTAATAGTATAATAATTAGATTAGATCGCCGTTTATGTGGACATTTAATAAATAAAAACTCAACACAACTTGAACCTGATTGGAGTCTTTGACCTAGAATTTGATCCTCCTCAAAATGCCACATGATTGGATTTCGTGTATGCGCATTTGGGTGAACATGATTGAGAAAATTAACATCAGGTCTCGTGATGTAGATAGCAAAATTGTATATTTTTGTTGGGGAAGGATATTGTAACAATTAACTAGTGTTACTACCGATCAATTTCACCGTTAGATCGTTATTATTTCCATCTTTGTATGATTATGATTCCCCATATTTAATACTTTATATTTATTTTCAACTTGTATGGTTATGATTTTTCATATTTAATGCTTTCACATTAAATATAAGGAATCATAACCATACAAAGATGGAAATAAATATAACCGTTGAATCAACATAATCCATCTAACGATAAAATTGATTGGTAATAACATTGGTAGTAACACTAGTTGGTTGTTACAATATCCTATCCCAATTTTGTTATCTAATTTTGATGACATCAATACTGAAGTAGGCCGTATGTGAGTTAGTTAGGAGATAGTAACTTGCAATTGAGTTGACAAATCCCATATACACGTATAAATTGCAAAGCTTGACATTCTCTAATTATATACATAAATATTTATAATTTCCCTCTAAATATGTGTGTGTGAGAGAGAGAGAGAGAGAGAGATCAATGTCTCTTTCTTTGATCGTTATCTCATCTATTCAATATCCTTTAATTCTTGCTTACCCAGTACATGCTTACTTTCCAACACGTTATTAGTAATTATATAATATGATACATAGCATTAAACTTTCAGGCTTCCCAATAACATCTCTACACATTCTCAACGCAGCATAATTCTTCACTCAACTGTGATAAATACTTAATGTGCTAGCAACAGTACACCAAGAATTTGCCAACTAAGCATGAAGCACGCCTCCTTCAACCCTCATAAAATACTTGTGTCTGTGGCCAGACTGTTAATGAACCTGACCTTTTGTTCTTATTCTCACCAATCATTCTCCAATATAGTATAACCTTCAATTTCAATCCATTTTTTTTTATTACACACACACACACACATATAAAGACCTTACAATTTCTAGAATTAGAAACAATTCATAGTAGCAAAACAGAACAGAACAAAACAAATAGTAATGGAAGCTCCTACGTTAGTTGTAGTCTTATCTTCCTTGCTGCTTATCTTGTCTAGTAAACAAACAAGCTCAGCTCAACTTACTCTCGGTTTCTACAACAATATATGCCCTAATGTGGAACAATTGGTTCGCTCTGCTGTGGTGCAGAAGTTCCAAGAGACCTTTGTAACTGCTTCTGGCACTCTACGACTCTTCTTCCATGATTGCTTTGTTCGGGTTTGTAAGCCTACTTGATGAGCTTTAGTTATGAATGATGTTTCCATGATAATTATCTCACAAAACTGTTAAATTAATGCTGATTCAGTTCAAATAACTTTGACTTGACGTTTTTTCATTCACCAATCTACTCAAAGGAGCATTTATATCATTTATATCGCTCATTGAAAATGTTATTGATTATGTTTTTATGTCTGCACAGGGTTGTGATGGTTCCATTTTGCTTACATCTCCAAATGGTAAGGCAGAGAAAGATAATCCTATTAACCTTTCACTAGCTGGGGATGGCTTTGACACAGTGATTAAAGCCAAAGCAGCAGTTGATAGTGATCCTCAGTGCACAAACAAAGTCTCTTGTGCTGATATACTTGCTCTTGCTACTAGAGATGTTATAAATTTGGTATTATTTCACTTTGACATTACTTTTATTTACTATGTGATGTGACTATACTATCTGGCATCATCACTTTAACGAATAATCCAATAATTGCATGATGTAGACTGGGGGACCATTTTATCAAGTTGAATTGGGAAGGCGTGACGGGAGAATATCTACTATTGCAAGTGTTGACCACCGTCTTCCTCGACCTTTCTTCAATTTGGATCAACTCAATTCCATGTTTAGCTTCAATGGTCTCTCCCAGACAGATATGATTGCCTTATCAGGTAACTTCACTAACATAAAGTTGTAAGGTTCTGTTATTTCATTAATCAAGCCACTTTGCACCAAATGATTAATCTTTAGGGAAAAGTTGTGGTTTACTCCAAAATTACTTATGCTCTTGTGATTTGTTTTTATCACATATGCTCATGTGGTTTGCAAAAGGGTATGTTTTTTATCACATATGTCCCTGTGATTTTTTACTTTTTACAAATCACAGAGGGATATGTGATAAAAAAACCATAGAACATAGGTGATTCTGAAACAAACCAGAAAGATATTGGTGAACTTTTCGCTAAACTTTATTTTTAACTTATTTCATTTTATAAGGAGCCTGAGAATGATGTGTTTTGTGTTAGGTGCACATACAATTGGATTCTCTCATTGCACTGTCTTCTCTAAGCGAATCTACAACTTCAGCCCCAGACAGAGAATTGACCCAACACTAAATTTACAATATGCCTTGCAGCTTAGACAAGAGTGCCCTCTAAGAGTTGATCCTAGAATCGCCATAAACATGGACCCTGTCACACCTCAAAAGTTTGACAATCAGTACTACAAGAATCTGCAGCAAGGAATGGGTCTATTCACTTCTGATGAAGTGCTGGATATAGATGAAAGGTCAAAGGCTACAGTCAACTTATTTGCATCCAATGAACAAGCTTTTGAGAGTGCTTTTGTTGCTGCTATTACTAAGATGGGAAGGATAAATGTTAAAACTGGAAATCAAGGTGAAATAAGGATTGATTGCAGCAAGGTGAACTAGGAAAGTACAAAGATGGTATCGTGCTTTAGAATAATACTTGTTGCAATGAGAGTGGAAATTTTAAAAAGTACAAGAGTAGTTGCAATAAGATGGTGAGAACCCTGAAGATATGAGGTATTGTGTGAAAGTATGTGAGAGTTGCTTTATTCAATTCTTTACTTTTTTTTGTTCATATGTGAATCTGATATGTGTGGGTAGCTTTATCCAATTGTTTGATAATTTGAAGTTGTATTAATAATTGATGGAGTTCTTTCAGATGTACTCAAGAATTCAAGTTCCCTTGGGAATGAAAGCAAAAATTTATTACAAACAGAGAAAGGGACAATAAAATTATAGATGCATCCACAACTTATTCATATGGTTTGCTTTGAAAGAGATTGAAAAGCACAGAAAAAATGAGTGAGTTTTGTAGGCTTATCTATTTAATTAAAGAATTTGAATACAATAAATCAAGAAAATTTTTGAGGAGAAATTTATAAAAGGAAATTGATAATTTTACTAATTTATCTTCACAAACATCTCACTTTCATGTAAGTTATTGAATAACATTTTATTTACATGATAATGTCTTAAATGAGTCTATTTTAAAGCATGTAAGTAATGCAATAAAGCTTTTGTTGAAAATTAAACTTTAAAAGTAATTCCATCTTACATTATCAACTCAATTTTTTTAAACCGCAATTTTACAAACTTTGAATCTCAAATTGAGTTTTTTTTCTCCTTCGATTCTACACTTTTAGACATTTTTGCATCATTTATAAAGAAACTAAACCCGAACAGTTAGTTCAATTGTAAAACGGATGAACTCGTCTAAGTGTTTAGTCTATTTGGCCCAAAAAGCTAACTAAGCAAAGAATCGGCCAATTTAGTTAGAAACCTATAAAGCCAATAGTGAACTAGTTTGATCCCCTTTTTTAATTTTTAATTTTATCAAAAATATTTTTTTGAGTTAAATAAAGGCCTCACATCGAATTACAAAGGTCACATGTGGAATGCATCTGATATATTCAACTGAGTATTTTTTCTCTCCATATTTTCGAAAAATATTTCATCACTTTTGAATTTTCTTTTTCAGCCACATTAATATTTTTTCTCCTTTTGAAAAAAAGATGTACCCAATTGAATAATACATCAATGCACTAAAGATTTGTTTCCACATGTGAAGCCTACATATAATAAGCATGCATGAAATGAGCTCTTAGCTTTTATTTATATTATAGGATTGAGTGTTTCAGTTGGACTCATTGGTTATCTTTGGATTGGAATCATATAACACAAAGACCAGCTTTATAGTTTTAGGCCAATCGAAGATTTATAATGCATTAAGCTCCTATCTCTCCAACTCCAACATAGGACTTTCCACTAAACCATCACTCACTCAACTCACTTGATGATCCGATTTTTATACTTAAACTATATTATCATGTCTATTAGGGTGTTCGCGGTCTGGATTAGATCGGTTTTGGAAGGCAAAAATTATCCGATCCAATCCTTTCGGTTTGATCATGTAATCATCCATTCGGTTTGAATTTTTTTTCAAATCCGATCCGATCCGATCCAATCCAATTTTTTTCGGTTTGGATTGGATCGATTTTCGATTTTTTGAAAATCTTAAAATTTGTTTCATGATTATTGTGCAAATAACATCTTTTGTATATATTGACTTTGTAAAAAAAAAAATTGAAATACAAAAGCATCATTAAACGATATTATATAGGTTTTTTGGGAGCAATGAGATTTGAAGCTCTACACAGATGAAATTTTGTTGATGAGATGTGACTAGGTTTTTTCTTGGGTTTAGTTGATGGGTTAATGAGTCTTGGGTTAAGAAATTTTTGGGCTATGATTGGGGAAATGCTCAAATAAGTAGAGGGGAATTAACATATTGGATCAGTTTGGATTGGATCGGTTTTTATCAACCAATCCGAAAATCGATCCAATCCAATTAAAATTAGTGGTTTTTTTTCGGTTTTTCGATTTTCGTTTATTCGGTTATCGATTTTTTGGTTCGGTCACCGTGGTTTGAATCTGTTATGGACCTGAGTAAGGCCCACATCCACAAGAAGCCCAAACCATACAAGCCCAAAGATAAGCACTATAAATAGGAGCTAAAAACCACATGTATGACTGATTTTTCTCTAACCCTATTTTATGCAATCACATAGCGCACACACACACCCCCTTTGGCTAAGGCTGTCATGTAGTGTGTAGTGATTTGCTGTCCCCAAGATACCTAATTCATAGGTATCAAGAGAAAGTACTAGATCCAACATCAACAATCTAACCTACGGTTAGACATCTCTGCCTCAGGTAGAACATTGGTGCCGTCTGTGGGAACTCTACCCCTACGATCACGTGGTTAGAAGCCGTCGACCGAAATGGTGAGGACGACGAGAAGTGGGTACCGACAGCCCTCAAGATCGAATTCCAGGCACCAACCAATTCCTCCGATCAGGGAGGATCCTTTGGATCATCAACGGCTAGACACCGATGCTGTGCACGTTAGTGATGTGCACTCTGATTCGGCATCAACCCCGGCGGTTAATCCGAATGCCCCATACGTGCTGGGGCTGCAACCAATGGAAGGGAAGATTCCAGATGCCGCACAAATCCCAAATGGTGCAGCTTACGATCCACAAGTTAGAGAGAAGGCATGACCTCCAGAGGGAAGAAGGTACTAGGCAGGTTCGAGAGTTGGAAGCTCGGTTAGGGCGAATTTCCAACCTGGATCCAGCATAAGCTATAACTCGGGTCATGACTGACCTAAGGATTACGAATCCCCAGCAGAACAATGATCGAACCCGGACTCAAGCGAGAAGTGTTGATGGCCGACCTCAGAGGGGGGCTCCTAACCCGATTCATAATCAGGAACCTCAGCATGTATAATAGCCCTAACCTAATTAATTAGCAAATTACATGTAATTAAATAATTAAGCATGTTTTAGTGAGTAAAATTAAGTATAAGGCTTAATTAAATGAAACTGAGTCACTTTGGAGTTAAAAAGTGTACTCAGTGAAAATTAAGGGGTATAAATGGGTGTAGGCAAAAGTACCCAAAATATAAAAAATAAAATTGTAAATATTCCTAGAATAATATTCCAGACTTTTGGGTAAAGTTTGGTAATTAATGGAGTCGAATAGATAGACTAACTAATACCCACATGTTACCACTTAACCACTGTTAAGTGGTAAAACAACACAAAAAGAGACCCATTGTCCCTCCCAACCCGTCGCCAGCACCAGAAAGAAGAAGAAGGAAGAGAAGAAGAGGAAGGAGAGGAAAAGGGGAGAGAGAACCCTAGAGTGAGCAAATCTTAACCGATTGGAGTGATTCAAAAGCCTAAACCACCTACAATCTTCCCCTCTTTCATAATCCTAGCTTAGTTTGTAGTGGGAGCATTGTGGAGTGGGATATTCTCCTCCAAAAATTCGGCCCATTGGAGAAATTGAGGTGTTTGAGAGATTCAACCTCCATTGGAGCTTGAGGAGCAATCAATCCTTGGTTGTGTGACCATTGGTGGTAAGATCCTAACCCTTGAACCTTGTTTTCTTGGAAAATTTCATGGTTAGGGTTTAATGAATAGTGTTTTAGGGTTTTTATGAAATGTGATTAAATTAGCTATGTTCTAGGAAGAATGAAGCTTAGTGTATGTTATGAAAAATGCTAAGAATGGCATTTAATCGGTGAAAATGAGCCTAGTTAGTTAAATGACTATACTTGGTATATTGCAAGATTATCATGCTTGTTGATGAGTATTCTCGCAATGTTGAGTTATGGTGTGGTTGATTGGTTATTGATTGTGCCTATATGGTGGTTAGGATTGAGGAAATCAGACCAACCGTAATAGACCAACCATTGGAGCAAGGAATGGAGTTGGATTAGCTCTTTGAACTAGGTAAGTTCATACCTTGTGGTTGATGAGTTGTATAAGTAGTTGATAGTAATGAAGTATTATTGATGCAATGTGTTGAATTGCATTACATCGTGTGTAGGTGTTGATAATTGAAGTAGATAATTGTTGAGATTGGTGAAAGAACAAAGGTTAATTGGAAGCTTTGAGGTAAGCCTTCGGACCTTGGGTGTAATTCCCTTAATTGTTCCACCAAGCCCGGAAGGGGTAATGGTTGTTATGTGTATATAAATGCAATGAAATAGTGTAATGCTTTGTTATATGTATGTGTATGCTTTGGTATGGCATAGGATGGTGGTTACCTATGTTGGTATGTTGCATGACGATGCGTAAATCATACTTGGTAGTTTAGCTGGCCAGTAGGACTATTTGCATCTGAGTTTCCTTAGGACAGCTTGAGAGCTCGAGGGATTTCTCCTGGAGATGTTATTGCATTTTGCATAGATATGTATTTACTGCATTATTATTGTTATTGCTATTACACTGATATGGAACTGTGGGGTGGAGAGATGCTCCAAGGACCCCTGGTTTACTGGATATATTTGTATATCTCACCCCGTGTTGTGGGGACCCCCTTTCAGGTAAGGATGCTGCAGGAGCCACCAGTGGCAAGTGGCCATACTTGGACTAGTAGTGATGCATGAGGATCCAGTATTTTGATATCATACATGTTGTTTTGTAGCTCACATGTATAGGATTGTAATTAATAGACAATTGATAGATGTATGTTATGTTTATTTGGAATGGACTTAGCCTATGCTCATGCCTTTGGTTATCTCTTTGTTGATGGGAGCCAAGGGAGTGATCATAGTGTTTTGTAAGCTAAGTTCCATGCATTGTAATGAATATGATTTGTAATTGATGATTACCTTAAGTTCATTATATGCATGCTCTATATGTATTGGATTGTTGAGCTGGAAAGTATATTAGGTACCTAGTTCTAAATTGGGAATTGTTGAGAAAACAAAGGTTATGCTGCCCAAATTTTAGTACAAGCCATGAGGAGAGGTTGGGAAAGGTTCTAGGGTTAAGTTAGATGGTTGAACAAGTGTGGCTTGTTAATGGAAATGCAACCTCCCTAGAATTAGACTTGAAAAATGAGGGTATTGGAATTCCCTGGCAGCGCACTTTAGCGCCCAGGAGCGCGCTCAAGCGCCCTGCTGCCCCTGTGAGAGCCAATGCTCTCTGTCTCCTCGCGCTGGAGCGCCCAAAGTGGGGGCTTAAGCGCCCAGGATTGCGCGCTTGAGCGCCCTGGTTTGCGCTTAAGCGCCCTTCGCTGCAGAAAGATGGGAGGCTTACTGTCTCCGCGGGTTTTAGCGCCCAGAGTGGGGCTTAAGCGCCCAATGTTGCGCGCTTGAGCGCCCTGGTTCGCGCTTGAGCGCCTTTAGCCACTGAAGGAGGAGATGCTTCTGTCTCTGCGCGCTAAAACGTCCCAATGGGAGCTTAAGCGCCCAGGATATAGCGCTTGAGCGTCCTGGTGCGCGCTTAAGTGCCCATTTACACAGAAAGACCTGATGCTCTCTGCCTCCGTGCGCTTAAGCGCCCATATGGAGACTTTAGCGCCCGATAACGCGCGCTTGAGCGCCCTGTAGCGCGCTGAAGCGCGCGGGGCCTGTGTCCAACATACACTTTTGTTGCTCTAATTTGTCATAACGCGAGCTACGTTGCTCCAAATGAGACGCGGTTCGAAGCCACGCGTAGCTAATGATTAGAAGAAGACATTTAATAACATTTGGTCTAAGGATATAAGAGTATGATGTTAAGCTTAATTTATTTTATTCTGCAATGTAATACGGTTATGATCACGCACTTGGTTATCTTAAGTTCGACATGTTTTAAAAAGAAAAATTGGACCATATGATTGTAACTGCGCTTAATATCATAATACGATGTTAACAAACCGGTTCTAGAACGGGGTGTTACAGCATGAAGGAGGCCGGGGTGGTGGAAGAGATACAACGAGGCAGGTAGAGAGCCCTCAGCCTCTAGATAATAGACATTTGTTCAGAAACTCGAACGACGTATCCGGGGTCTATAGGAGGAAGTATCATAGGGGGCAATACAATGATAGTCCTTTCGTGGACGAGATTGTTGATGCACCCTTTCTAGAAAATCTGAATTTATCAGAGCTTGTCAAATATGACGGAACGTATGATCCTCAATTGATGTTGCGAGTTTACAAGCTTTCAATGTTTGGAAAGAGAAACTCACTACTGCACCTGACTGGATGCTTCCTTTCGAGCTCTTGTGTGACGCCAGTGATTATGCCATAAGAGCGGTTCTAGGTCAGAGGAAGAATAAGTTATTGCACCTTATTTATTACACTAACAAGGTGATTAATAAGGCTCAAATTAATTATACCATGACTAAAATGGAAATGCTAGCTATGGTGTATGCATTTGGCAATTTTAGTTCTTACCTGATAGGATCTAAATTTTTTGTATTTACAGACCATGCGCGCTAAAATACCTCCTGAAAAAGCAGGATACAAAGCTGAGACTTCTCCGCTGGATGCTTCTTTTACAGGAGTTCACACTGGAGATCCGTGATAAAAAAGGAGTAGAAAACTTAGTGGCGGATCATCTCTCCAGTATTCAGGAGAAGGAGCTCCACGATAGTCCGGATTCGTTATCAAAGAGGAGTTTCCTGATGAGCGGTTGTTTGCTGTGATCACCGTACCTTGGTTTGTGGGTTTCACGAACTATATAGCAATTGGAGCGCTTCTCGAAGATCTTACTTGGTAGCAACATAAGAAGTTTATGCACGATGTGAGGAGATATTTTTGGGATGAGCCATATCTTTTCTTTCATTGTGACGATGAGATCCTCAGACATTGTGATGAGTTCAGAGATATCTTGTGGAACTGTCATGGATCAGATTATGGTGGGCGTTTTGTTGGAAATAGGATAGTCGCAAAGGTTCTTCAAAGCAATTTTTATTAGCCCACATTCTTCAATGACGGCAGGTAGTCTGTGGAGACTTGTGATCGCCGTCAGAGGATTGGGAATATTTCTCGAAAGAATGAGATGTCGCTGAATAATATTCTTGAGGTTGAGATTTTTGACGTTTCGGGCATTGACTTCAAGGGACCCTTCCCCAAGTCTTATCGGAACTATTACATCTTAGTAGATGTGGATTATGTTTCTAAGTGGGTGAAAGCAGCTGCTCTCGAGACCAATGTTGCCAAGGTGGTTGTTAATTTCTTAAAGAAGAACATCTTCACTAGACTTGGAGTACTCAGAACTATTATCAGTGATGAAGGGACCCATTTTTGCAGCCGACAATTTCAATCTTTGCTTACCAAATATGGAGTTACGCACTGGGTTGCAACACCCTATCATCCTGAGACTAATGTGAAAGTGGATATTTTTAACAGAGAGTTGAAGCAGATTATGGAAAAAACCGTGGGAAGTTCAAGGAAGGAATAGTTGAAGAAGCTCGAAGATGTCTTATGGGAATGTAGGATTGCCTTCAAGACACCTATTGGCATGTCTCTATTTCAGCTACTTTATGGCAAGTCCTGTCACATTCAGTGGAATTAGAGAACAAGGCTTTTTGGGCAACAAAATTCCTCAATTTCGATTGTAAGACTGCTAATATGAAGAGACTTCTGCAGTTGGATGAGTTAGACGAATTTCGTTTGTCTGCGTATGATATTGCTTACATTTATAAAAAGAAGACTACGAAATGGCATGATAGGAAGATTATTCCTAAGGATTTTGAGCCAAGCCAAAAGGTATTGATGTACAATTCACGCCTAAAGCTGTTTTCTAGTAAGCTTAAGTCTCGTTGGTCGAGACCTTTCTTAGTCAAGCAGGTTTTTTTTGTTTTTGTACTATTAAAATTTCTACTCTTGACTCTAACCGTGCTTTCCAGGTTAATGGTTGCAGGTTGAAGCCATACCTCGGGGACCAGGATGATAAGGGAACAAGTTGCATTCTTCTTCTTCCGCAGTAGGCCATGTTACGTTAAACAAGCGCTTGTTGGGTTTAGCACATACCTATCTTCTCACTTCTCACACACTTTCCCCTCCCCATCCACACATCACCGGTTAAAAGGGTTGGGACATTATCCTCCACATTATTCTTCTTTCATTCGTGAGTTCCTCTCACCGAAGCACACCGCTTACTTTTGAGGTTTTTTTTGTCCTCAACAAATACAAGGTATGTGCTTTCATCTCTCTCTTGCCCAATCGTGAGTTATTATATGGATTGCATTATTTTGGTATGCTTGATGACCCCTCTCCTTTGATTTTCATGCCCAAAGAGTAAAAATAAAATAAAAATTGCAAATACAAATTTAGGGATTTTGAATTTGGGGGTTTAGGGCTATGATTTGGGATTTTGATGATTGGCTGTAGTGTTCTGGAAATTGAGAATATAAGGACCTAGGAATGAATTGAGTTGTCCGATTGCATGATGTATTTATACATGAATTACCAATTTGACACTGTCTAGAGGTTAGGAATTTCGATAATCTCGGGTTCCTCTTTGATTTTTATGCAAATTGGCTTTTAAACTCTTAAAATCAAATGTCTTGTTATTACGCTGTCAAATAGAATTCACCAATTCTCGAATTAGTTTCTTGACTTGCAGTGGATGTTATTGTTCGAATAGCTCATGCATTTACTGGTTTCTTGATATGTTCAGTGATACCATATAGTTGTGACTGATCAACTGTGGCATGGATTATTTGGTTATGCATCTTATAATAGCCCTAACCTAATTAATTAGCAAATAGCATGTAATTAAATAATTGAGCATGTTTTAGTGAGTAAAATTAAGTATAAGGCTTAATTAAATGAATCTGAGTCACTTTGGAGTTAAAATGTGTACTCAGTGAAAATTAAGGGGTATTAATGGGTGTAGGCAAAAGTACCCAAAATATAAAAATATAAATATAAATATTCCTAGAATAATATTCCAGACTTTTGGGTAAAGTTTAGTAATTAATGGAGTTGAATAGATAGATGAACCAATACCCACATGTTACCACTTAACCTATGTTAAGTGATAAAGTAACTAAAGAAAACCCATTTCCCCCCAGCAACCCGTCGAGCCAGAAGAGAAGAAAAGAAGAAGAAGGAGAAGGAGGAGAAAGGGAGAGAGAGAGAGAGAGAGAGAGGAGGGAGCAAATCCCAACCGATTGGAGTGATTCCAAAGCCTAAACCACTCTAAATCTTCCCCTCTTTCATAATCCTAGATTTGTTTTGAGTGGGGAGCATTGTGGAGAGGGATATTGGCTCTCAAAAATTCGCCCATTTGGTGAAATTTGGGGTTTTGAGTGCTTCAACCTCCATTGAAGCTTGAGGAACCATCAATCCTTGGTTGTGTGACCATTGGTGGTAAGATTCTAACCCTTGAACCTCATGATTCCTTGAAATTGCATGAGTTAGGGTTTATGAATAGTGTTTTAGGGTTTTTGATGAAATGTTGTTAAATTAGCTATGTTCTAGGAAGAATGGAACTTAGAGCATGTTGTGAAAAATGCTAGGAACGGCGTTTAATCGGTGAAAATGAGCTTAGATAGCTAAATGAGTATATTTGTAAAATTGCAAGAATATGATGTTGGATATTGGATTTCTTGCATTGTTAATAAATGGTTTGGTTTGGTTGGTTGTTGATTATGCCTTGGTGTTCTCTAGGATTGAGGCATTTGGACCAACCGTTAGTGATCAACCATTGGAGCAAGCTATGGAGCTTAATTAGCTCCATTGGATAGGTTTTGTTTGAGAAGTGAAGTATTGTAATTGACTGACTGTGGAACCTGTTGGTGGTGAACAAAGGTTGACTGAAGCATTGAGGTAACCCTTCGGACCTTGGGTGTAATTCCCTTGACTGTTCCACCAAGCCCTGAAAGGGTAGAGGTTGTGATTGTGTATATAAATGCAATAAAATAGTGTAATGCTTTGTTATACGTATGTGTATGCATTTGGTGTGGCATAGGATGGTGTTTCCCTATGTGGTATGTTGCATGACGATGCGTAAATCATACTTGGTAGTTAGCTGGCCAGTAGGACTATTTGCATCTGAGTTTCCTTAGGACAGCTTGAGAGCTCGAGGGATTTCTCCTGGAGATGTTTTGCACTTTGCATAGATATGTATTTACTGCATTATTATTGTTATTGCTATTACACTGATATGGAACTGTGGGGTGGAGAGATGCTCCAAGGACCTCTGGTTTACTGGATATATTGGTATATCTCACCCCGTGTTGTGGGGACCCCCTTTCAGGTAAGGATGCTGCAGGAGCCACCAGTGGCAAGTGGCCATATATGGATTAGCATATGCATGAGGATCCTATATTTTGATATTATACATGTTGTTTTGTAGCTCACATGTATAGGATTGTAAATCATAGACCATTGATAGATGTATGATTTGTATATTGGAATGGACTTAGCCTATGCTCATGACTTTGGTCATCTCTTTTGTTGATGGGAGCCAAGGGAATGATCATAATGTTTTGTAAGCTAAGTTCCATGAATTGTAATGAACATGATTTGTAATTGATGAGTACTTTAAGTTTAATATATGTATGTTCATTAAGTATTGGATTGTTGAACTAGAAACTAAATTAGGTACCTAGTGCTAAATTGGGAAATGTTGAGAAAACAAATACATCCTGTCCGTTTGACCAATTTTCACACCCAATGTGATGGAATTGGACTTTGATGTCTCTATGGAAGTTGTAGACATTTCTCTTAGCTTTCCATAGAGACCAAAATGGTGTAATTTGAGTGAGTATAGCTCAAGTTATGAGTGGAAAACCATAGGTAGGTTAAATGACCTTGTTTTGGGTCACCCAGCCCTGTGGATGGCACCTGGGGCGCCAGATTCACGTTTGGGGCGCCAAATTACGAGATCAGATAGTAGCATCCACGCTTGGGGCGCCAGATCCACGCTTGGGGCGTCAACTTTCTGTTTTCCCACGCTCTGGGCGTGGATCTCACGCTGCGGGCGCGGGGGTTCTGGAGGTTTCGCACCCTTTTCTTAGAAAATGCATAACTTTGGCTACGGTGCTCCGATTTGAGCGCGGTTTGAACCCACGCGTAGCTAATGAAGAATCCTACAATATAGTAGAAGTTGTGAAATAAATAGGAAGTAAATTAATGGTTTAAAAATGGAATAAGAACATGATGTTAAGCTTAATTTATCTGATTCCGCAAGGTAATACGGTTATGATCACGAAATTGGGTATTACAAATTCGGCATGTTTTAAAATGAAAAATTTATCCGGATTTTAATTGAACCCATGTGATTATAACTTCGCTTAATATCATAATGCGATGTTAACAAACCGGTTTTAGAACGGGGTGTTACACATCTTCGCTATTTTCTCTCAATTATCTATGACATGCTTAATGGTGTTGCCTTGGTTAAGTGGATCATAGTTGAAATTTGAAGCTTGTATTTATGTATGATTTTGATGTTATGATGTTGAGACAAGTTTCATACTCCCTACTTATTTTCCTAGATATCGATAAGCACTTGGGAGATGTCTGAAAATTGGACTTACCACTGCCGAGCAATTGCTTGAGACCTTCATTGCAGTTGGATTATGGTTATTGCATGAATGCGTCTGATTGGTCCACATGTGGCAATCACTGTTGATATTTTTCTGAGTTTACTGGTGCATGTGCTTATTCATAGATAGTGGGTCTGTTTTAGGATTAACTGTAAGCATGTGTTAGAAATAGAATATGGAGGGTGAGTGAGTTACTCATAAAATGTAACTTCTAATTTTATGGGACATCAAATTGATTTGGGAATATGCTAAGATGCCTGCTATACTGATTATATAAATGTGATTAATATGCTTTACTCATCTGTTTGCACATTAATTTTTGCTAGAAACATGACTATGTGCTTTTGCTTTTACTGGCTTCTTGGGCTGCTTAATTTTGGTGGGATATGTTGGAAATTTGTTTGGGGTATGCTTGCATGATAAATCTGGGAATTATCTACTTGTTAAGATTTCTTAGACTATTTTGCTGACGATTCCATCCTGAATTATGCACCAATGCTAAATCTGGGAATTATCTATGTCTATATTATCACTGATTGGATATTTTTTTGATTTTCAGCTATGGCACCCAAGAGAGCTAGGCGCACTGCTGACACATCTTCTAGTGCCGCAGAGAGGGCTTTTGATTCCACTCGCTTTCGGAGAGCGGATCACGCTAACAATAATAAGGTCATTCTCCAGAGCAGGATTGTCCATGAGAAGCAGGTGGAGCTCACTGGAGACTTGACCAGCAACATTGATGCTGAGATTCAGAGGCATGGCTAGCAGGAGCTGTGTTATTCGGGGCTAACCTCCAAGATCATCTTATAGGAGTTCTTTGCAAATGCTTTTTCTGTGGACGCCGACCATGACCACCGCATCTACATGAGCCATGTTAGAGGGACATTAGTACCATATGACCCGCAGACTATTCTGAGCATCTTGAAGACTCAATATGATCCTACAGTTTCATGTGATTTTGAGTGCTTGCTGCGCAGTTTTGACATACCATATCCTAGGTGGGTTCGGGAGCATGGAAACTATGAGTACTTCCTGGATATCATTGCCCAGCTTGAGATTAAATGGGAGATGACTCAAAGAAACCCATTATCCCCCAGGAGGACAAGTACGAGTTGTGCGACACATTCACCAACACATGATTAGCTTCAGTTGCTTCAGGCTCAGTGTCAGTATAACACCCAGTTATTTCAGCGACTTTATGACCACTTCTATCTTGATTACCAGCCCTTCCAGTCGCGACACCACCAGCGGATGATCAGGCCTCTTACTCTACTGATGGGAGCACTTCTTTTTAAGACTTTAATTTTCTTTTTTCTTTTTGTTTTGATTAGTGGTATTCATGGTGATGTATTTGACATTATTACCCACGTCTCTGTTGTGGGTCCTAACTCTGACACTACTGTTGACCTTTATTTGATGATACATGTTTCTTATTTTGTTGCACAGTTACTTCTTTTGGATGTTTATCGCTTTGACTTATGGCTAAGGACAACAAATGCCTAAATCTGGATATGGGGGCGCATCACCATAGTCCATACAATAGCATTCAGTATAGTCATGATCCCTGTCGCACACATAGTTATAAAATTTTTCAGATAAACGGGAAACTTTATTTTTACTTCTCCTTTTATTTTCTTTTCATTTTTCTTTCCTTCCCCTTTGATTGGTTTGCATTATGAATTGGGATTGTGCCAATAGAAAGTTGATAGGGGAATTATTTAGTGACTGTGATTCATAGTGTGATGGCTTATATCATGATTTGATTTTGTGAATAAACACTAATTAAGTAAGTATAAAAAGTTGGCAGGAATACTAGGATTACAGTTTCAGTGGTTGAGAGAACACAGTTAACTGAATCGCACACCCATAGCCATGAGATTTTTGAGCTTAAATAGAAAATTTATCTTTTTGGTGTGCACATCACTGTTGAAAATGCTCTAGAACTTGTTTAATTTCTCCTTTAAATGGTTGATGATATGCACTGTTGATATGATTGAGACACTTTTTCTTGTTTATCTACTTAGCCAAAAAGTCACCCATTATGTTATCCTTTGTTTAACCACTTCGAGCCTAGACATGTTTCTTTCTGAATAACCAATTGTCTTGATTAGACACTTCACACACATGTCCACCTGTATTAGGATTAGAATGCAGATCTATCATGGTAAGGTTAGAATGGGTATTCTATCATGCGTTGTTTGGTGGTGAAAAAAACTGTCAAATGATGTGAGTAAAAACAAAGGTTGAAAAATGGGGAATAAAAAAATATATTTTGTGTTGTCCCTTTAAATTCTGTGCAAGCAAAAGTATCGAAAAAATATATATTGAAAAAGAAAAAGAAAGAGAAAATGAAAAAGAAAAAGAAAGTTTTGGGGTTGAAAAAGAAAAGAAAAGGCAGAAAAAGAAAAAAGAAGAAAAAAGTAAGAAAATGAATGTGAGCTGAAAATTTAACTGTGTTTATGCCCTGTTGTGTCTACTTTCCAGTACTTTAGCCACATTTTCCCTTGTTTATTCTTCCATTAGCCAAGCCTCATTACAAGCTGAGTAAAGACCTCTTGATCTTTTGTGCATGTTACTTAACTGTGGAAAGTGATAATATAACCAAGTCTATGGTAGTATTGATTTAGTGAATGTTTGAGTGATACATTTACCCCATAATACACTTGAGTGATGAGTGAAATGGCGATTCCAGTGAGGGGTGTATATAGATTCAGTTCTCTGTGCTTGATTGATAGATCTCTTGTTGTGGTTCTATGACCTGCTTGCTTTCAGAACTGCTTGATTGGATGCTTGTTCTTAGAATTTTGTTGTTTTTATTGAGTATGATCACTGATGGATTAAGTCACTGTTTGGTTCTTTTATTTATGATTCATTGGGCACAAGATTTATACTTTTGAATTTCCCACATTTTTGAATTAATCCATTGCTGGGGACATCAATGTTCAAATCTGGGAATGATTTGTTAAGTGTCAAATATGTTATGTCTTTAGGACCAAAAAATATGTTAAATAACGTTAAATACAGTCAAAGACATAATAAATATTGTTAGATGCAAAAGGCTTTTCTAGTTTTCGTTCTTTGTAAGATACTAGCTTTAATTTGGGATGCTGGTGTAGGATTCTGACTTGATTAATTGCTAGATTTTGCTTGATATAATGATAGACTCGTGGAATCTATGACTCTTTTGATTCTTCGTTCTTAATGCTTACCCTAGGCGGGATCATTAAGGGATTAGGGTTCTTAATAGGGTAAAAAATTGAAACATCAAGGGATTGAGTTTTAATAATCTTGAAGAATTGTCAATAACATGAGATTGAAAGCCAATTGCAGGAAATGGTAGATTCATTTAGATAAAATTGGAGAAATCGACACCCTAGCTACGTTTGCATCATTAGAGTTAATCCGTTTGAGAATCTGAGTTCTTTGTTCTTGTTCTTGATAGTTCTTTGATAGATTCAGTTTTAGTTTTATATTTTAAATCATATTCCTAACAACTTTAACGGTTGATCCAACTTTGGTCGCGTAGTGAACTTAATACTTGATAGATCAATTCTTGTGGGAACAATAACTCTACTTATTACTTTATTACTTGTACGACCGATATACTTGTCGTGATCGTAATATTTTACGATAAAATTTACAAAATTTTGTGCCACGTGTCATGAAATAACAGACTGCCAAACTCGCAGTTAGTGGCAACGAGTTTAGACAAACTGATTGCCACTGACGGCGAGTTTGGTGGCCTATCGTTTTGTGCCACATGGCATTTGGAACTCGCTGCCATTGATAACAAGTTTACCACCGTGACATTTTGGCAAAATTTTGCAGTAGCGTGACATTTAGGTAATTTTTGGAAAAACATGGCAACATAGTCAAAGTCCCTACTTTTCTCTCTTTAGCCTCTTGATTTTTCCCCTTATAATTTCACATATAACAAAAATTGTCAAAACACTGTTATTCTTTAGAGTGAATTTCATCCAACATAATATAGCAAGTCATACAATTTTTGCTGAAGTGGTCACAGACAGGGCATCATAAATCGTTGACGTAAAAGTCTAAACTTTAATCGTAAACGGCAACAAAATTAAATCCAGTATCAAGGTCGAATTCATGACAATTAAATATCATGTAATATGCTTGCTCGCACGCTCATTGACTTAAAATAATGTCATTATAATCATTGCAAAAGTATCTTCCTTAACTAGTCTTTAATCACCAGGTAATGAACTGAACATATTATTTTAATAATCATCAAACGGCGTAGAAATGGTACTAAATAACTGTTCAAATTAAGATGCAATATAGAAACCATAAAATAAATTGCTTCTTGGGAAATCAAGATCTGCAAGTCATCCCAAAAATTTCTAAAATCGTTATCTTCATCTATTCAATATCCTTTAGTGCTTGCTTAACCCAGTACGTGCTTGCTTACCAAATTCAATATCTCATCTATTTCAGCCTTCCTAATAACAACTCAACACATACTAAATTCAGCTTGATGATACTCTACAACAATAATTTTTTAAGCCATCTGAGCATGAAGCACGACTCCTTCAACCCTCTATCAAATAACATACTAGTGTATGTGGCCACGCTGTTGATGAACCTGACCGTTGTCCTTATTCACACCAATCATTCTCCAGTATAGTATAACCTTCAATTCCAATCCATAATTTGTTATTACATGTGAACTATATATGATGTTTGTTATGGACTGGCCTTATCAACACTGTCCTATGGGCTGATCCTTAAGAGCACGTGCTTGGACCTCTGATTAAACCTAGGTTCCTTGACTTGAGCTATAGCACGTAGTACTGTATTAGACCACTCATGCTAAGAACGGTTGGTTTCAGACATGAAAAATAGAATTGAGAAATGAACTAGTCATATATGATTGATGTATGACAATACAACTTATAAAACAAAATAATAAAAAAAAACTGCTCACTAGTCAGTCACTACTACATAACTTCTCATCAAAGCAGAAAAGAAAATTGGCCACTACATAACTACCCATTAAAACAGAAAAATAAACTGTCCACTACCTAACAATTCATTAAAACAGAAATAAAAATTGACTCCTAAATAATTAAAAATATCAAATTGCAGTTTCTAAAGCATGATCTGAACCATCCCCAATATTTCTTTGATCGTTATCTCATCTATTCAATATCCTTTAGTGCTTGCTTACTAGTACGTGCTTAGCATTGCTTATTAACAATACGTTATTAGTAATTATATAGCATTAAACTTTCAGCCTTCCTAATAACACCTCAACATATTCTCAACGCAGCTTGATGCTTCATGCAACTTTGATAACTACTTTAGTGCGCTAGCTAGCTACACTACGTCAAGAATTTTTTAAGCCATCTAAGCATGAAGCACTCCTCCTTCAACCCTCTATCAAACAACATACTAGTGTGTGTGGCCACACTGTTAATGAACCTGACCTTTGTTCTTTTTTTTTTTTTTTTGAAAGATACCTGACCTTTGTTCTTATTCTTACCAATCATTCTCCAATGTAGTATAACCTTCAGTTTCAATCCTCACTTTGTCATTACATGCGAACTATATATATATATATGGGTTAGGATCATTTTACACCAGTGTAAGTTACACTCTTAATCTTGTCCACTGATCCCATTTATATCTAAGGGCTCAAATTTTTTAGTAATGTGAGCCATTGGATACAAGTGGATCAATGGTCAAGATTGAGTGTAAGACTTCTAACTCTTACACCAGTGTAAGAATATCCTGCCTCTATATATATATATATATATATAGACCTTACAATTTGTAGCATTGGAAACAAATCATAATAGAATAAAAAACAACTAGTAATGGAAGCTCCTAGATTAGTTGTAGTCTTATCTTCCTTGCTGCTTCTCTTAACTAGTGCACAAACAAGCTCTGCTCAACTTGAAGAAGTTCCAACAGACCTTACTCTCGGTTTCTACAACAATATATGCCCCAATGTGGAACAATTGGTTCGCTCTGCTGTGGTGAAGAAGTTCCAAGAGACCTTTGCGACTGCTCCTGCCACTCTACGACTCTTCTTCCATGATTGCTTTGTGCAGGTATGTAAGCCTTCTTCATTATTTCATGCATGGTTTTGTTTTAAATGATGTTAATTACCATAATGATTATCGCACAAAACTATTTAGTGCTGATTCAATTCAAATAACTCTGACTTGAACATTTTTTGCATTCACCAATCTACTCAAAGGAGCATTTATATCATTAATTACTCCATGGTTTTTATTTATTAGGCTTTTGAAACAGGGTTGTGATGCTTCCATTTTGCTGGCATCTCCAAATGGTCAAGCAGAGAAAGATAATCCTATTAACCTTTCATTAGCTGAGGATGGCTTTGACACGGTGATTCAAGCTAAAGCAGCAGTTGATAGTGATCCTCAGTGCACAAACAAAGTCTCTTGTGCTGATATACTTGCTCTTGCTACCAGAGATGTTATAAATTTGGTATTATTTCACTTTTGCAGTACTTTTATTTGCTACGTGAAGTTATTGATAAATTAGTTAGTTTTGTAATCCAAATTTTTGAGACAATTGCATAATGTAGACTGGGGGACCATTTTATAATGTTGAATTGGGAAGGCGTGACGGGAGAATATCTACTATTGCAAATGTTGAAGACCATCTTCCTCAACATTACTTCAATTTGGATCAGCTCATTTCCACGTTTAGCTCCAATGGTCTCTCCCTTGTAGAAATGATTCCAATATATGGTAAACTTCACTAACATAAAGTTGTAAGGTGCTGTTATTTTATTAATCAAGCCACTTTTCACCAAATGATTGAACGGTACTTTTTAACATTTTGATTTTTTTTTTTTTTATATTACTAGGAGCCTGAAAATGATTTTGTTTTGTGTTAGGTGCACATACAATTGGACGGGCTCATTGCAATGTCATGTCAAAACGAATCTACAACTTCAGCACCACAAATAGAATTGACCCAACACTAAATTTACAATATGCCACGCAGCTTAGACAAGAGTGTCCTCTAGGAGTTGATCCTAGAATCGCCGTAGACATGGACCCTGTCACACCTCAAAGATTTGATAATCAGTACTTCAAGAATCTGCAGCAAGGAATGGGTCCAAGCACTTCTGATCAGGTGATGTTCACAGATGAAAGGTCAAAGGATTTAGTCAACTTATATGCATCAAATGAAGAAGCTTTTAGGAGTGCTTTTGTTGATGCTATTACTAAGATGGGAAGGATAAATGTTAAAACTGGAAATCAAGGTGAAATAAGGATTGATTGCAGCAAAGTGAACTAAGAAAGTGCAATGGTGGTGATGGTGTCGTGCTTTGGAAAAATGCTTGTTGCATTACATCAAAATTCACATCATCCCATACCTGAGTGTGATATTATAGAATGAGAGTGGATGTTTAAAAAAGTACAAGTGTAGTTGCAATAAGATGGTGAGAACCATGCAGATATGAGGTATTGTGTGAAAGTATGTGTGGGTTGCTATTCTTATTTTATGTTTTATATATGAATCCTGTATGTTTGCTCTCACTCCTACTCTTGCGAGTGATTATATGAATCTTGTATGTTTGATATTTCCTAATTTAATCAATAATTGATGGAGTTCTATCAGCTGTACTCATGGCTTCATGTGTCCTCGGGAATGAATGCAAAAGGTTGTTACAAATAAAGAAAGTGACAATAATTCTTTTGCCAAAAGGTTAAACTTACTATCAAATCATAATCGTTCATTTCCGTCAACTTATTAGTTATAATTTATTAAAAATTAAAAATTAATTAATAAGTATGACCCAATAAATTATAACCGTTATATTGACATAAATCAATAGTTAAGATTTAGTAATAAGAGATAATAAGTATAACCTCCGCCCTAAACAAAATATAGAAGAATCCACAACTTATTCATACGATTGCTTTGAAAGAGATTAAAAACCCAAGAAAAAGAGAGAGTGAGTTTTGAAGGCATATCTATTTAATTAATGAATTTGAATATCCTCACCAAAAAAAAAATTGAATATTATAAATCAAGAAACTTTTTGAAGAAAAAATTATGGGTAAAATTTTTTTCCTGTCAATGGAGATAAGTTATTTCCGGTGAATCCAAAATTATGTCGGTCGAAAATCAAGATATTTTTATAATTCTAATATATTGCAGGGTTATATTAGTTTTTATAATTTTAATTTTTTAATCTTATAACCCTAAAACGACGTTTTTTTGAACTCACTGGATATAACTTTATCTCCAGTGACTGGAGAAATACTTTTTCCAAAAATTATATAAGGAAATTGATATTTTTACTAATTTATCTTCACAAACCTCTCACTTTTATAAAAGTAATTGAATAACAATTTTATTTACATTTTACAATGTTCAAAATGAGTTTATTTTAAAGTATGTAAATAATACGATAAATTTTTTGTTGATAATTAAACTTTAAAAGTAATTCCATTACATATTATCAACTCAATTTTTTTAAACTACAATTTTATATTCTAACTGAAGCAGACATTGAATTTCAAACTGCGTTATTTTTTTTCGCCTTCGATTCTAGACTTTAAGACATTTTTGCATCATGATTAATAAAAGAATTAAACCCAAACTGTTAATTCGACTATAAAACGGATGATCTGGCCAGTTATCTAGTCTCTTTTACTCTCTAGCCCAAAAAGCTAACGAAGCAAGATTCGGCCAATTTAGTCCGAAACCTATAAAATCAATGGTGAACTAGTTTGAGTCTCTTTTTAAATACTTTAATTTTTATAAAAATATTTTTTGAGTTAAATAAAGGTCTAATATCAAATTACAAAGGTCCTCGTACACATATAAGCAATGCATGAAATGAGCTCTTAGGTTTTATTTATGGAAAATATTTTTATCTTGTTACATGAGAAATTTTATCTTACGTACACACATCGAAATCCGATTCAACATTTCTTTTTCTTTTTTCTTTTCTTTTAGGGTTTGTTTTTTCTAAAGTTACTTTAGATAACTTTATCTAATGTTCATCGAAACGACGTCGTTTTGGGACGGAAATCATGGTCTTTTTGTAATTTTAATTTATTTCAGGGTTATAATAGTCCTTATCATTCTAATTTTTTAATTTTTCAACCTCAAAACGACGTCGTTTCGATAAACATTAGACAAAGTTGTCTAAAGTAACATCGAAAACTTTTTTCCCTTTCTTTTAATTGTGGGACCTACCTAATCATGTCTCTACATAAGATAATGTTATCTCATGTAACATGAGAGAAGCATTGCACTTTATTTATATTATAGGATTGGATATTTCATTCGCACCGTTTGGATATCTATGGATCGGAATTATGTAACAAAAATACTTAGTTCACGATTTTTAACATGAAAAGAAATTGAAAGAGCAAAACTAAATTATTCTATTTGATTGCTTCATAGGCTTTACAATCCAACCATATACTTCACATTTAGAACCCAAAATAAGACACTCATCATCCTAACTTCCAATAAAACAAGATTGTCGTAGAATGCTAAAATAGCTGTCATACAATAAACCCAAAACCGTCGTGGAATGCCAAAAAACCGTCGTGAAATAATCAAAACCATTGTTGAATACCAAAAAACTGTCGTGGAATGATTTGTTAAGAACCTTGAGGTCACCACCTCAAAAGCTAGCTCAAGGGGTGGGAGTGCCCAAGGCCTTATAAAGGCCATATTAGTTACCCATCCAATCAATGTGGGACTAATATATCTCAACACGCCCCCTCACGCAAGAGTCTTTTAGGCTAGAAGCGTGGAAATTGCACAGGCCCATTTTTGGTTTACCCTTTTGTGCTTTTTTTTATTTTAATTCCACTTTTTAAAGCGGGGGACGGTGAGGCTCCGATACCATGTTAAGAACCTTGAGGTCACCACCCCAAAAGCTAGCTCAAGGGGTGGGAGTGCCCAAGGCCTTATAAAGGCCATATTAGTTACCCATCCAATCAATGTGGGACTAATATATCTCAACATGATCATCCAACGACGGTTTAGTCACTAACTATAATAACCCTAATTATATGACTTTTAAATTAGAGGGTTATGATGAGGACTTTATGGTCATAAATAGAATGAGGATGAAATTCTAAGAATTTTGATATCCATATTGAGGGTATTTTGCACAGATAAATTTTCATCTGTTAATTTTGACTGCTGACGTATTAATAGTCAGTAGAATAGCTCCAAGTTAGTAAATTATAGTTAGAAAGCTAATCTAATGATATAAATATCATGAATGAGGTTAGGATATGATTTGATGAAGTTTAATACCCATATTGAGATATTTTGGAAAAGTCACTTCTGCCGGGTATTTTGCACTGCTGTAGAAGCAGCCGGTAGAATCGCGGAACGAGAAAAAGATGAGAAAATGGAAATAAAGACCAATATATGCCTAACAAGTCATAATTAGACCAATAATGTTAAAGTTAAGAAGATTATGAAATCCGAGTACAGTTAAGAACACCGGTAAAGACTACAGTGCAATTAAACAACTGTTAGTGGATCTGTGATCTACTAATCAAATTTTTAAGTTATGAACATGATAATTAGACAAAATTAATGTTAAGTACTTAAAGTTAGAGTCTTGGAGGTTTCCGGGTAAAAAATTTGACGACGGTTCAGATAAAAATTACATCGGATCTCACTAAAGGACAAAGTGTCACTAAAGTGACATGACACCCCTAATTAGGGAACCATCCCTTCCTTCTCCCTTCAGATTTCTGAGCCTCCAACCTCTCTCTAAAATTTGAAATTCAAACCTTGCTCTCACTTCTCTCTAAGATTTCTCCTCCAAAACCTCTCCAAATCACTAAACCTCCTTCGCAAAGATTGTTCCCCTCACTCTCCTCTTCATAACCATACCATTTTTATGGTGTGAATCAAATTTTCGTGGTCATTTCCTTCATGTACAGCCACGGTTTTTGAAGCTCCAAGGGCCATGGAGTTGTGTTCTTGAGTTCTCTTGAAGAATAACACTTGTGTGCTTGGTTCTCTTGATTTTTTGTGTAAGTTTCCTAAACTTTTCTTGAAAAATCTCATCTTTTTCTCTTGTGTTCATGAGCTCTAACTCTTGAACATTTTCTTGAATGTGTGTTCTTGTTTAAAGGAGCGTTCTTGGTGGTAAAAGGTGGAGCTTGGAGTCAAATGTGTGAACTTGAAGATGTAAGCTTCACCTTGGGAAAAGATGACCCAAAAGCCTTCCTTTCTCCTTTTGATGCCACGGTTTTTGTCTAGTGGGTGGGAAAATATTGTTGAAAAATTTGTAAAGTAATGGTTTTGATGATTGTTCTTGAGGGTGTGAGTTTTGAACCATGAAATGGGTGGTTTGATGAGTAAAGGTGCAACCTTTGGATCCTTGAGTGGGTTTCATGGAAAAGAATGAACTTGAACCCTAAAGGAGGCACATGATGGTTCAGCCATCTCATGATGAACAAGGGTTTGATGACTAAAAAATATTAACAAGTGGTTAAGTGTGGAAATATTCCAAGAGAAACTAAGAAAGACTAATTAAGTTGATTAGCTTTAAGTGAAACCTATTAATTTTGATTAAGGATGGCTAAAAACTCTAATGAACATTACTAATCAAATTTTCCCTCTTTGATATAATGTGGATTAGTTGTGTTAAAAATAAGGAAATCATGGATTAGTAGATTAAATAAGTGTAGGTATTAATTAACTAAAGAAATGACTAAGAAATAAGCTTAAAAATACTTATTTGAACACTTATGCAATTGGGCCATGTAGGTTTAATTTAGGTTCACTATGTTACAATTAATATTAAGACCTAATTAGAACATTAATCTAGTGGTTAAGTAAGGTGGACTATGCATAATACACTAATTAAATCTTAAACCCTAAAATTGGACTTAATTAGGGTTTAGGAGCACTAATCAGGCAATTAGTGAACTTGTGTTATCATGACATAATGTGACTAAGTGGGATTTCATAATGTGACCTAATAATAGAAAATTCCAAGAATTAAGGTGACTTAGAGTTGCTAACTGTAAGAACCCGCACCGTTAATTAAGGTATTTAATTAATTAATTATGCAAAATTAGGAAATAATTTCATAATTGACCCTAATAATTATTAAGAGGCTTTAATAATTATGGTAAGTGATTAAGAATGCTGAAAGTCTCTTTTCGTAAGAAAAGTGCAGATACCGGTTCTGCTAGTCGGTATAAATGCGTACCTAAAAAGTATCCCGGAAAATTAAAGTAAGTGCATGATAATTACTAGAATAATATGTAGAACTTGTAAAACGAGTTTCAAGTCCAAATAATGAGAACTGGTGCTAGAAACCGGTACTGGCCTTGAAAAGTGCGTACCGAAAAGGTGCTCAGAAATATATAATAAAAATATGTTAATTCTTAGAAAATTATGTCGTTTCATAATCCAAAGTTTGGGATTAAAATGCTAAGCGTAGCAATTAAAATTAATACTGTGTGTTAATGCTTGTGTGGCCTATATATACTCTTATTATGGGCATAAAACCCTAGACTCCTTTCTTTCCTACGTGAGTGGGCTGATCAGTTTGTGAGTGAGCATTGTTCCATTGCTTTCTTCTCTAGTTCTTGACCAAAACTCAACCTTGAACCCATTTTCTTGGTTGTTTCATCATCCTAAACACTTGGTGTGAGTGAGAGGCATCATTGTGGGTGAGTGAGGGTGTTCTTCAGTGGTATTCCAGCTGCTGTGTGTGAGGTTTTGAAGCTTACTTTGGTTAGTTTGCTTGTGAGAGCTTGGAGTTGGTACTTTGAGCTTCAAGGTGTCATCTTTGGGAAGAAAGAACCAACCTTTGTGAAGCTATTTTCGTGCATCTACCTTGAGTCAGACTTGAGGGGCTGTGTTGAGCTCCAAGAGCATCTCCATTCTGAGTTTTGAGCCTTGGTATGTTGTACCAACCTTTAACTTGAGTTTTAAGGCTTAAAAATGGTACCTTGATGCATCTAATGACTAAAAGATGATAACTTGTTGCTGGGTAATGATGAACACGCCTAGAAATGCATGATTAGGTGTTTTAAATCGGTAAAAAGGGAACCTTTAAGGGATATCTTCACGAAAATGCAGAAACTGCATTCTGTCGTGAAATATCCGGATATTTGTCGAACAGATATCCGGATATTGGATATCCGGATATGTGGTTTTGGGATATCCGGATATGTGAATCTGCAAATCCAGATATTGCATATCCGGATATGGACAGTGAGATATCCGGATATTGCATATCTGGATATGGTCCTGAGGAATATCCGGATATTCTGGGATTTCGCAGAACAGTAGCTGTGCTGTGTGTACAGTAGGCTATTGGGGGTTTGTGGACCCTAGTTTGATGAAGTTGAACTTCTGTATTTAATGGACTAAGCCAGAATCATGGGATTAAGGGCTTGTGGCTTTGTTAGAAGCTTTAAGACTTGAAAACTTAATGAAAAGGCGTTGTTAATTTGCACGCATGTGGTACATGTTTATTGATTTATATTTGGTCCATATCAGATTGTGATCTGCTGTGATTGGACTTTGAGCTTGTGGCCTTGGATAGCTAGCTTAGAGGTAAGCTTTCGTGTCCTCGGTTTAGCAATGTTGTGGTTCCACCATGTCCCATGGGGATATGGTATATGCATGCTGTGTTACATGCTTTTGATGTTTTGGAAATGCTGTTGAGCTATTGTATGTTAGTGCCTTGTTGATATGCATGGAGGTGTTCCACCTATACGGTAAGCCTGAGTATGTGGAACATACAAGAGGGTGAGGCTGTGGGTGAGGTGCAAGCGGTGTTCCTTGTACTACATGTAGGGAATAGACGTATTCCTACATTTCTCTGGCCAGTAGATAGTGATTACACACATGCCATAGATATCTGTTGCACTATATAGTTTTGGAACTGATAACGATATAAATGCTTTTTGAACTTATATTGCACATGTAAGTGAGCTTGGGGTGGAAGATCCTTGAGGACCCCTTGTCTTACTGAGATTTCTAGTTTAGAGATCTCACCCCACGTTTGGGGAATGCTTATTTCAGGGTCAGGTAATGTTGAGACCTCAGGCGGCAGGAGGCCGGAGCTGAGTTAGATTGATGTTATATTATGCTGCCATGATTGGATGCTGGATTTGCATGCTGTTTATATGCTTATAGCTTCAGTTATGTTTATGGAGTTTTATGTTGAGACTGGTTGTTGACTATGTCTATTTGGTGAGCATGGGGATTGTCCATGACACATAGTATTGTTATGTCTTGATTATGTCTTGAGACTTTTGGAGTTGTAATAATGTATCAGGATCTTGTCCGGATTACGTGATGTAATGCCGTGATTTAGATACACACTTTATTTATATATTGAGGTATTTCAGTAGATGTTTTGTTGCAATTTACATACAGGCGATATTTATGAAATTGATTAAGTAATGAAGTTGGTAATTGATAATGATGTCATAATTGAAAAGAAAAAGAATATTCTGCATTTTTAATTAAGCACTTCTTAATACGATGTAATGTTAATATTTCGAGTATACACGGGGTGTTACACTAACCAAAGGTAATTAAGGTTTGATAATTAACACACTTACGGTTAAATGACAAGTTTTTAGGCTAACTTGGGGAGAGAATATCTCCCTCCACATAGATCCTATAGGTATGTCCCTTATATCATTTTGAAGCTTAAGATGTTAGCTATATGGTGTCAAAATTTGGTACCATTTTCGGATGTATAGCATTCTTTAGGTTCAATTGAGTGGAGACTTCCCTGGGAGGCCATGTGCAGGGGCTGTACATGGCTGCATCTTGCACGAATTGTTTCTCCCTCTTTTCTTACTTAAATTAGGCTCATAATATGTTTAATCAAAGCTGAATGTGTCTAGTTGTTTGTATAAAAATTTAAGAGCAATTGGTTTAGTATATTTTCTATAATCGCAGAAAAGGTAAAGGATGTTTAAGGCTCTGTTCGAAGTTGGCAAGCAGTTTTGCTTGTCCAACTTCAAATGGTGATAACCGGAGCTAGAAAACTCCAAATGAGGCATGTGATACCTTTTGGGAAATTTAATTGAGTCTAGATTAACATACTAAAGGATGAGAATTTTATAACAAGTGGGTTTCACACAGTGACTATAAAACAGAAGCATGTACAATTATAGGAAAACCGTAAAAGTAAGATTTAGGCTAAGTGGGTTTATGGAAACCCTTAGTAACTTATAATAATTAATGTTCAAGGTTATGAATGACATATATTGATTATAAATATCTTGATTAATTGTAAGTGAAGTTGAAAATGCCTCAATCCAAGAGAGATTTATTAATGGACTAAGTGTCTAATGAGTTATTGTGGACTTAGGGAACAATTCCTTATGCACTACAAACATGTAATTAAGTAATAAATGGTCTATACTTGTAATGGGCATATTATTGGTATGGAAGAATGAAATGTAGAATCATTAAGTGATTGAGTATTAATGATGTAAATAATTCCTGCTCTAGGTTTGCTTAGAGGACTTGGCACTTGAGGATTTATTGGAGCATACGTGTTTTACTGTTGGAGTTGGGCTTGTGATAAGCTCAGTGAGGTAAGCTCTTAGTTCTGGTTGCTCCTTTCTCTTGTGGCCTCACCATGATGGTGGGCATTATGGTTGTATTGTATGAAAATATATGGTATGATGTATATGTGCATTCATTCACATTCATATAGATGTTATATGATCTTGATGTTATGATGATGCACTGATGATATATGTTATGAGGATCCTGGCCAGTGATCATGGTATGTAGGCTGCCTATGACTTGACTCTGGGAGCTATTTCATACTGAGGTTATGTTGACTGTCTATGGCTTGACACTGGAGTCACACATGTGTAACCGTCTATGGCTTTGACCCTGGGGTTGCACAATGATGATATGATGGTGCTATGTTTATGTTGTATGCCTGTATTATAAGCTTTATATCTAACTTGTCATTCAGGAAGTGGGCTCAGGGGATTAGAGGATCCTCTATGAACCTTGAGCTTACTGAGATGTTGTTATCTCACCCCGTTTGGGGATGATTATTCTATATTATGTTTAGATTTTATGATGGCATGTAAGTTTGTTAACATGCTTAATTATTGTTATTTGGAGATTATGTTATGTATTTATTTAGGCTCATGATTGTATCCTTAGAGCCATGGATTATTTACTGATGATTTTATATTTTTGAATTAATATATAGACTTGATGTATGCATTCAGTTAATTTTGGGCATGGAGCCTTATTGTTTGTATTGACCCGAGAGGGGATCTCAGTCCGTGTGAGACTTGCGAGCTGTCTGTTTAAATTATAATTAGCAAGTCAACTGTATGTGTGGGACCATGTTCCCAGTTATCAGAAATACAGTCGTTATGTTGTCCGTGAGACTTCGTTAGGAATGACACTTGATGTTATATCCGGATGGTCAATGGCCACTAATACTTGCTAATGGGATTAACTAGTAGATGTATATTTTAGACTTACACTTTCGCAGTATCTCACGTGAACGTTTTTAGAAATGTTTTTATAAAATGTTTTGGAAAAAGTTGACTCGTATTTTTATAAGACACTTTATTTCTTTTTCAAATAAAGTCTTTCGCTGTGTATGCTAAATATCATGTATGTTAACAACTGGAGTACTACGGGGTGTTACACGAACCATCAGCAAAATTACGTATTTGGGGTCGGTTTGTATGACCGTAGTGGAAAACCAGCGTCAAATTTTAAATTTGCATGATGACTTGTTGGGACGTTGTCATAACCGTCATTGTATGATCATTCCATGAAGAATTTCTGTAATCGACATGAAATATCCGATGCAGAATTGCATTTTTCTTATAGTGTTATACTTTCATGGGAAAGGTTATAGTTACTACATTTTTTCTTACTACTTGTTACTACCAAATCTTAACCGTTGATTTCTGTCAATCTAACGGTTTAAATTACATTTTTGTTTTTGATTTTTTGAAATTGGGATTTCACACTGTGACTCACTCATTCGATATGCATCTTATTTACATTCATCATTTTATTTTTATTTTTATAAAGGGTCTGATATTTGTCCTTTTAAAAAACATAAATTTGTGTCGTTTTAATTAAGAGAAAAAGATACACAATAGAAATAATGGGGGGAGAAAGTGAATTTTTTTAATTTAAATTTTAAATAAAAATACTAGTTTTAACTAAAATGACCATCCTTTAAAAGGACAAATATTTTTTCCTTTTATAAAACATATAAACTCCCCGCGCTCATTCTTTGAAAAGATCTTGCAATGTTCTTGAAATTGTAATGGAAGTTTCCAACCGAATGAATTTTGTCTAAAATCGTGACTGAAATTTCAAAGGAATTAACAACAAAGTTACATCGACAGCATTACTGACGTCGAAAACTATACGTATGTAATTCCGTTGAGTAAGTGTTTTCGAAGAATTTGTTGAATATAATGTAGTACGTCGAAAATATTATGTTGATAAGGTTGTCGAAAACCTAGGTGTTTATCGACAGACCTTAGTCGGAAGAAGTCTCTGACGGTGTAGTTAATTATGTCAATAACATGGTCGTTAAAACATAATATTCCTTTAGACGGTCAATTTTTCGTCGAAATGATGTACGAACTTTGATTCCATTAATAAAAGGGTTTAATTAGGAAAACATTTCTTTCCCCAATTTTTCACTTATGCCTTCGCAAACCTCCTCAACCTTTCGTTCCCATTTTTCTAAGTGTAAGAACTCATACTGTTAATTTAGGAATTTAATTAATTAATTATGAGATTAATGAGATAATTCCATAATTGACCCTAATAATAATGAGAAGGCTTAAATAATTATGGTAAGTGATTAATAAGATTGAAAGTCGTTTTTCTGACGAAAAGTTAAGATATCGGTTCTGCCTCACGGTATAAATGCGTACCGATGAAGTATCCCGAAAAATTATGAAAAGTATGCATATGTCACGAGAATAATATATAAGACTAGCATAACAAGTTTGGAGTCGAAATAATGAGAGCTGGCGACATAACTGATACTGGCTACGTAAAAGCGCGTACCAGAAAAGTACTGCGAAAAATAAAATAAAAATATGACAAATCTTAGAAAAATGGATAGGTTCATAATCCTAAGTTTGTGATTAAAATGCTAAGCGTAACTATTAGCGTTAATACAGTGCGATTAACACTTAAGTGGCCTATAAATAGCTTTGGCACACATGTCTAGGTCAGAAAATACAACTCTACGTGCCTCCATTTCTGATGTTGGGCTCTTCATGTTGCCACCCTCTCTTCCTCTTGAAACTCAACCAAGTTGTCATCTTTTCTTCTTGCAATCTTCACCAAAATACCTTGGCCTTGTGTGAGCTAGCATTGTGAGTGGGAAAGAGCAACCATTTCTGAGTTTTAGCTAGTGTGTGAGGTGTGGGAGCTGACCTTGTTGGTTTGAGTGTTGGGAAGCCATTTTTCCTTGCTTGTGTAGCTTCAAGAAGCTATTTTGAGTGATAAAGGACCTTGCTTGTGGAGTATTTTCGTACTCTCTTAAAGTCAGAACTGTGGAACTGATTTGTGAGCTCCAAGAGCACTTGTGGTTCTGTTTTGAAGCTTTTGGGTAAGCACACCTTGATCATGAGTTTTCCGTGTTAAAAGTTGAGTCTTGGCATGTTTAATAAGATAAACAAGTAACCAACGTGTTAACTGACCTAAAAGAGTTTAAAGATGCATGCTTTAACGTTCTAATGTGTTAAAAATGGAACCTTTGGAGTGATATCTCGCGAAATGCAGAAACTGCATTCTGTCGCGAAATATCCGGATATGGCCTTTGTGATATCCGGATATGCATATGCAGATATGATATCCGGATATCGATATCCGGATATGACCCCGACATATATTCGGATATTCTGGGAATTGCGAAATCGTGACGGTTCTGTGCATCCAGAACTGTATTTTTGGGTTTGTGGACCCATAATTGGTAAGTGAACCTCTATAATAATTAATCTAAGTCAGAATCAAAGTGATTAAGGGCTTATGGCTTTGTGAGAAGCCTAAAGACATGAAACGTAAAAAGAAAATGTTGTCTTTATGTCATATGCTTGTAGATTATGATTGTTGATATGATTGCTGGTCTAAAACAGATTGTGATTCTGCTGTTTTTGGACTTGAGCTTGGTTGGACTCTTGTATTGGATAGTTAGCTTGCGAGGTAATCTTTCGTGTCTTCGGTTTAGCCATTGTTGGTTCCATCATACCCCATGGGGGAATGGTTTTATGCATGATGTGTTTTCATGTTTTGCTGATTGAAATGCTTTTGAGCTGTTAAGTGCAAGGGCCTTATAATATGCATGTGTTGTTCCATCTAGACGGTAAGCCTGAGTATGTGGCGTCATACAATACGGTGATTCTGTGGGTGGGTGCAAGTGGCGTCTTGCACTAATGTAGGCAATAGACGTATGTAAATCCTGCATTTCTCTAGCCAGTAGAATATCTTGACACACATGACATGATTATCTGTTGCATTGCACTAATTTTGGAACTGATATTGTATATTGCTTTTAGAACTTATATTGCATATGTAAGTGAGCTTGGGGTTGAGAAATCCTTGAGGACCCCTTGCCTTACTGAGATTTCTGTTTAGAGATCTCACCCCATGTTTGGGGCACATATTTCAGGTTCAGGTAACTCGGGGGTTGAGACCTCTAGCGGCAGGAGGCCGGAGCTGAGTTAGATATTTGTTGTTATGATGATATGTTGGATGCTGACATGTTATTTATTTGTTATTATGTTGTTTGATTTGAGACTCTGTTGGGCTTTGTTGCCTTATTTGGTGAGCATGAGGATTGTTCATGCCATATTGATTGACTATGCTTTATTTTGGGAATCGAGTGGTATAATGTATCAGGATATTGTCCGGACTACGTGTTGTAGGTCCGTGACTTAGATACTCACTTATTTATAGTATGAGGTTATTCAGTGTAGATAGCTGTCTATTTGCAATTTACATACAGGCAATGTTTTTAAAAGGATTAAGTAATCAACTTGGTAATTGATAATGACGTCATAATTGAAAAGAAAAAGTTTATTCCGCATTTCAATTAAGCGCTGCTTAATACGATGATATGATAACAAACCGGGTATACACGGGGTGTTACACTAAGCATCTGTGTTTTGATCTTCACTCAACAGACTTTGTATTTCCCTAGTGATTAACTTCAAAGATTTTATCCATTGCTTTCATATTCTTCACTATAACCGTATTTCCCATTACCACTCAATTTTGTTGAAGTAAACATACCTTCTTGTGAAGTCAGCAATCGAGGTTGGAGTTCTTCGACTTTATGAAAAACCCTAGGTAATTTCATAAAGAAAAATTTACCTCCTTTTGTAGTAGTGTTTATTAGTTTGTTGTGCTCTTCAGATCTGCTTATACATATATATATATATATATATATATATATATCTATATATATTAATCCCTTGGGTTTTTGCAGTTTGGGGCCATCGTACTAAAGCTTCTATTGTAGCACATTTTATGTGCAACCAAAGTAACCCCCTTATCAAAAAGAAAAAAAGAATATGATAGGAAATAACTGTAGACGCAATTGCATCGGCGAAAGTGATTAGACCGTTGTGGTTTGGGATGCAGCAGATCATCATTTTACCTCTTGCAGCGTAGGTCGTAGATGATGCTCAATGAATCAATGTCATCTTGTGTCTCATCACGAACTCACGAACCGATCTCTCCTGTGTCACATCGCGAATAGATCTCTCTGGTTTCTGGCAGACCTTCCAAACTATCTCTCTCGAGAGAAGGGGAAGTGTGTAGTCACTTTTTTAGTTCTAAGTAGGGGTGTGCATAGAGCGGTTCATAACCGATTTTAACAAAGACTGAACTGAACTGGTTTTAAACGGTTTGGTTTTCAAACCGAACCGGTCTTTTTCTTTTAAATCCGATTTTTAATTTTCTAAACCGATTTGAAACTGGTTCCAAAACCGGTTTATGGTTTATAACTGATTTTGATTTAAAATCGGTTTTAAACCGATTTTGATTCAAAATTGATTTTAAATCAAAACCATGAACCATAAATCGGTTATCAAGTTCAAAACCAGTTTTTTAACAAATTCAAAATCTTTTTTTGATGGATTGTGCTATTTTTATAAGTAGTCATTTGTTTATCCCGGTTATAGATAGTTGACCAACTATTTCTTGCAAGAATCTTCATTGTTTTGGAACTCTCCGGATGAAAAGATTCTTACAGAAATTGTTTCACGTTGTTTTGAGAGTGATTGGTAGAAGAACAGTTGAATTATTTTGAAATTATAAAAAAAAAATTGCTCTTCGTTCTCTCATGATTTATGTTACTAAGAGTTTTATTTGAACTGATGGAGGAAGGTGTAGGTAGGAGTGTTCAAAATGTCCAAAAGAACAAAACCAATCCATAACCAAAATGCTCCACATTTTAAAAAACGGTTGTTTTTAAAAATCAGTTTCATATGAAACTGTATTTTATTTTATAAATTACTTATTTACCAAACCATAAAAGTAATTGGTTATCCATAACCAAACTGCTCTATAATTAAAGAACAAATAAGTAAATTCATTGTGAGTGTAACACCTGGCAACTTGCAAGAATCAACTACTGTCCCCACACACTAACACGAGACTTTTCAATGTGCTTTGTCCTCACTCTCACACTTCCGGAAAAACTTCCCATGAGGTCACCCATCCCAGAATTACCCAAAGTCAAGAACGCTTAACTATGGAGTTCTTTCGTTCTGGGCTACCGAAAAGTAGATGCATCTTGTTAGTATAGGTAGTACCAATTAATTCTTATAAGCTGTCCCAAACTGCGCAGTCTCATACCTGCACAGTCTTTGGAATATTCTCTTTCGAGTGTTGATTCGATTCATTCATGCATGTAACATCCCAAGCGCTGACGACGGCGAGGAGTGATCATCGGTGCAAAGAGGCACGGACAAGGAGCGGCTCCTGACATTCCGTAATTAAAACAATTCCCATAAATGTGATCATAACTTAAACTATAACGTTTATAAATAAAAAAAAGGAAAAAGTTTGTCTATACTTTAATTCAATTGTTGTGATTGTAACTGCGTCTAATGTCGTATGTGATGTTAACAAACCGGTTCTAGAACGTGGTGTTACAGTGAGTTGTCTTTTTAACGGCGCTCTCAGAGACATTAAGCCAATTGATTAATTTCGTTGCCCTTTTCGTTATGATTTTTTAACTTCATCTTTGTCATTTCAAAGCCTTCGCCTTGTTAAGTTATGAGTTTGCCTGGAGGCCTGTATGTGGTTATTTTTGTTTTTGGAAAAAATGTTGTTACGTTACATAAGAAGTGCTTTCTTAGGATGCGACATTTTGATTTATGTGTAATTTTTCTTTAAATAAATTTTTTCTACTTGAGCTGCTTAACTTTTTTTGCTATTTTATTATTTGGAAGTTTGAGTAAATTGACTAATATAATAGGTATGATAAAAGATAATACTTATTTGTTCTTTAATTGTGGAGCAGTTTGATTATGGATCAGTTTGGTTCTTTTGGACATTTTGAACACCCCTAGTTCTAAGTTTACCTCTCTTATTCAATGACCTGGGAGACCTAAGAGGCTGATGACTTAAGTGGTAGTATTTATATGGGTACCAAGAAAACTTAGCCCTAAGCTCTTTGGGCTCTAGGTTTCTTGGGCTCTTCTCATACTCTTCATACTCTTAGCCCAATTGGGCTTAAGTAAAAGAGCACAAATCCAATTGTCTCCCACTTGCTCTTTTGGGTACAAACTTGAGTCAAAAATCCAAGATAATGTAACCCATAAGTCATCATTAACTAAAAACCACCTCATCCCTTGTCTCAAGCTAGCCTAGGGATCTAACGTATGTTATTAATCATGTCTCGTGATAATCAATGAATGGTTATCTAATTCGGAGCTACTCCATTAAAAGCCCAAACTTGAACTCTAAGATTATATAACATTTATAACATGAATATGCATCGCCCCTTTGTAGAATGTCAATAATTGGTTGACATGTTTTCTATCACTCAATCAATTATTTATTCCTTTGACTTTGATAGTTTCTCTAATGGATTAAATGCATTGGCCAATGTTTTTAATATCCAAGTACCGAAACATGTCAAAGGGACATATCCTACAAATTCCACGTTGTTTATTTCACAAATACTGATAATCAAATAATTTCACTTCCAAAATATAGAGTTATTGGATGACAATAGATCAATCATCACTCGTTGGTAAATCAAAGAATGAAAAATATTCAATTACCTATTTATAAATAACTTAAGATTAAGAGCAATCACATAATTATAGTTAATTGGAGATTTGATACCTTATGACATAAAAATAACCTTAATCAAATCCCTCCTTAATCTTTTCAATGTAAATATTAATTACAACAATATTTTACAATGATTCGGACAAAATCATTTCATAAAATATTGCAGCCTAAATAAAGTGCCCAACTTTATTTAACAGCTATGAATCTATAATTGTGAGAGCCTATGATCATATTCTCCATGATCGTATCCATATGATCATATACTGCACGGTTGATCCAGACCTTGATGTTTGTATATAATGTGTAAAATAAATGAATAATACGTCATTTATAACTTTTAGAAAAAAAATACAATGTCATAATATCTTACTCAAAGAGCACAAAATTAACAAAGTAAAAATCCAATCTCCTAAAGCTACAGCAAGTCCAAAATCCTCCCAAGACCCATAGATGTAACATGCCTCTTGAACACACGTGTAGAAAAAATCTAAGTAAAAAGGTCAACAATGTTTTCTTCCGATGCTATCTTGGTTACCATTGTGTCTCCTCTTTTAATGATGTCTCGGATCAAGTGGTACTTCCACTCTATGTTGTTTGTCTTTTGTGACACCTCGGTTCCTTAGATTATGCTACTGCCCCATTATTATCATAGCAAAGTGTGATGAGATGACTACCACCTAGTATCACCTGAAGATCCATGAGAAACTTCTTCAACCATGTGGCTTCCTTTGTGGTAGAGTCAGCCACACATGATTATTTGACACTCCTCCAACAAATGGCCCCAATATTAAGAGTAAACACATAGCCCGAAGTTTATTTTCTTGAGTCAATGTCTCCTTGGAAATCCGAGTCTATGTAACTAATGGTTTCAAGACTCCCACTAGAATAGGACAACATATAATCTCTCATTCTCCAAAGATACTTTAGTATATGCTTAACTACTATCCAGTGTTCCTCTCAAGGATCATATTGGTACCAGCTTACTACTCCCACTACATAGTAGATATCTGGTCTGGTATACAGCATGACATACATGAGAGTACTACCTACTGCCGAAAAATAAGGTATCATACTCATGCATTCTCTTTGCTCCGGAGTCTTAGGGGAATGCTCCTTATAGAGATGAATCTCATGCCTGAGGTAAAAATTCCCTCTTGGAATTCTTCATGCTGACCCTGGCAAGGATCTTGTCAATGTAAGTGGCCTGGGATAGTGCCAATAACCTATTCTTATGGTCTTGTAAGAGTTTAATACCAAGAATATAATTGATCTCCCCCGGATCTTTTATATCAAAATGCTTACTCAGCCATGTCTTTATGTCTAACAACACATCTGTATAATTTTTGATAAAGAGTATACCATCTACATAAAGCACCAAAAAAGATATTGCTTTCCTTGGATCCTTGTATACACACATGGCTCATTAGGGCTTTTCTCAAAACCATGAGATTTAATGGCTTGATCAAACCTAATGTTCCATGACTTGGATGTTTGCTTGAGTCCATAGATAGACCTTTGAAACTTGCACACCATGTGTTCCTGTCCTTTGGCTATAAACCCTTTTGGTTGTTGCATATAGATATCCTCTTCCAAATTTCCATTTAGAAATGCAGTTCTGACATCCATTTGCCAAATCTCATAACCGAGACTTGCTGCATTAGCTAAGAGAATCCGGATAGACTTGAGCATGGCTACCGATGAAAAGGTTTCTTCATAGTCTATACCTTCTATTTGGGTGTACACTTTCGCCATCGATCTAGCTTTGAAGTTTCCTAGGGAATGAATGCAAAAAGTTCTTATAAATAGAGAAAGTGTCAATAAATTCTTTTGGCAATAAACTATAGAAGCATCCACAACTTATTCATAAGATTGCTTTGAAAGGGATTAAAAAACCAAGAAAAAAAGAGTGAGTTTTGAAGGCCCATCTCTTTAATTAAAGAAATTGAATACTATAAATCAAGAAACTTTTTGAGGGGAAATTTATAAAAGGAAATTGATATTTTTTTTCTAATTTGTCTTCACAAACCTCCCACTTTCATGTAAGTTATTGAATAACATTTTATTTACATTGGATAATGTTCTAAATTAGTCTATTTTAAAGTATGTAAATAATACAACAGAGCTTATGTTTAAAAATTAAACTTTAAAAGTAATTCCATTTTACATTATCAACTTAATGTTTTTAAACCACAATTTTATATTCTGCCACTGAGTATTTTTTTTTCTCCTTCGATTCTAGACTTTTTTGCATCATTTATATAAAAATAAATAAATTAAACCCAAACGGTTAGTTCGACGGTAAAAACGATAAACTGGTCAAATGTAATCATAGTCAAATGTCCACAAATAGACGAATGTCTTCACGCCCATGATTTTTTTCTCTCTCTCTTTTCTAGGGTTCCTTCGTATGTAATTATAATCCAATAACTATTTTTTTTAGGGGCATTTGGTAAAGAAAAAAAAAATTATCAGGGAGTTACAATTACTAAAGATATGGTGGGAAAGTGAGTTTTTAGGAAAGTTAAAAAAAAAAAAAATTGTTTGATAGGCTGAAATATTACCAGGGAAATTGGTTTAAGTTTCCCGAGTCTATGTTTGGTTGAAAGTAAAATATTGCTGGAAAAATGGGGTGAAATTACAAAAGCAACCTTAACTAAATAATATTGCACAGTAATGATTAGGGTTAGAAAAGGGTCATTTTCGTTATCTACTTCGCGCTCCTTTTTACATTTTGTCAATATTGTCAAAATACCACCTTCGGAGTGGTATTCTTAAACTGTTTTTCATCACAATTTTCAAAGAAACGAGAAATCATGGGCAAATCAGTTTACTGGGTGAATTTTTAAAAAACTTGTACCAAACATGAACAACTTGAAATATCCTTCTCACTTGCCTGAGTATCTGCAAAAAAAAAAAATCCTACCAAACGCCCCCTTAGTGATATGTGAAATCTAAGTGTTATTTGAGACTTTGAGTCATGGGAGGGGTTGCAGATTGTATCATCAATAAGGTCTTCATATCCGTCAGCAGGTTTTAAACTCACACCCTTATTAGTTATGAAACTAATCCTTAACCAATTACTTCTATCCTCGTATGCTCTTAGGGTCTGTTTGGAGCACCTGATAAAGAAGATAGAATATGATAACTTATCATATCCTACTTTTATCTCTTGTTTGGTGGATCAATAGGATATGATTAGATTATCCTATTGTCTCATTTTATCCTATCCAATACATGATTTCTTATCCTATAGGGGAGCTGAGTTAGGATTCAACAGGATATGATACAAATATTGGATACTCAATATATCCTCACGCTACCCAATATATCCCCATGCTACCCAATATATTTATATTTATTGCATTATATTTTATTTTTTCTTTCTCTTTTCTCTTTTCTCCTTCTACATAATCTTATCAGATTGCTAATCAGGTGCTCATCAAACATAGAACATGATACAGGCTTATCAGCCTCATATCATATCCTACCCTTATCTTATCATGTCCACCAAACGAGCCCTTAATATTTTAGGTGTTATATATATATATAATTTGAGGAGGGATATTCTCACTACCAAAAATTTTCACTACCAACTTACTACCTATCTAATCACCATTAGATTAACATTTTCTCTCTCTTCAAAAACTTTTTAACATTCTCTCTCTTTGATCCAATGGTGATGTGATAGGTAGTAAGTTAGTAGTAAAAAAATTTGGTAGTTAGAATATCCTTACTCGTATAATTTATATCTAAGTTTTTTATTGATGAGTTTTTGAGTAGTACAATATGTTGTGGTTTACCATTCACGTTTCAAAAGTTGAGCAAATGATTCAAAATTTGACAACTATGCCCTGGAGTAATAATCCAGGTTCAGTTCTAAAAAATTAAAATATTAAAAAAGAAAGAAAAAGAAAAAACCAAAAAAGAAAAGAAAAAGCTGTAGCTTCACCTAATAATACATGAAAATGGGATAAAACTATTTTAAACTTTATGCTTATTGTATTTATTATTGATTTAATTATGAGATGTTGCCATGTGACGCTATTATTTAACTTGGTGGCGGGGCTTATTTTATTTTATTTTTTCCTTTCAAAATAAGAATTTGGGCCCAGAAGGAATCTTAAGCTTTTTAGTTTGATATATAGTCTATTGAGAATGGACTTCCCTTGTATACTTAAACCACATAAAGGGCCCAGTCATACTCGGTTCAGCCTTTACAATAGCATTTAGGTTTGACAATAATATGTTGGATATGAAAGTAATTTAAGGGGCACTTCAAACTAACTCTACCTATTTACAAAAAAGTGGTCACTTAGAATTGGGTACGAAAAAGTTATCCATTTATTGGGATAAAGTAAAAAACTTAGGAATCTGAACATGTGAACCATATAAATTCAGTGGTCCATGTAGAGTTGAGAGGAATGATACAATCAAACAAATTAAACTCCTATTTAAGCTTTAAACCTTGAGAAAGCCAATGTGGCCCTTTTCTTTCTTGATCAAATGTCACACTGGAACTGCTTATAGGGGTGTTGGGGTCACTGCAATCTCCCACTCTATCTGATTGGAAAGAGACAGAAGAATTTAGGTCCCTAGTTTTATCATTGGGTGATTCTGAACATCCTGATTGAAGCAGATAACATTTTTTCTTCTTATTACTATTAACATGGATGCCTCCAATACTTAATGTCAAATCCACTTCCATGTCTTCATCAAAACCATCACTGTTTATTTTACAACTCTGAAATGCAGTATAGGAGCTAGGTCCTGCTTCACCTTCATCACAGCCATGTGTTTCAAGGTCAAAACCCCTTTGCTTTTTTATGGTCTCTCCAGAACAGCTTCCACTCCTTTCCTTTGAGCATAGAATATCCTCTTTCAAACTTTGAACATGGAAATCAGGCCCATATGGAATTTGTGGTGTTTGCTGTTGTTGTGGAATGAAATGAGGGTGACTTATACCTAAGCTGTTCATGGGGGTCCAAAATTTCTTTTGTTTGGTTTCCTTTTTGAGCTCATCCATCAACATCTTTTGCACACTGTATACCCGGTGTAGTTCCCTTACCTATAAATTCCAAAATACTCATAATTGCCAAATAGTAACAGCTTTATATTCTTGCATACTATAATGTCATTTCTCATACAACAAATAAAAAAAGCTTATAGAATGATTAAAATATGGCCATGGATACAGATGTCACGGAATGAAGGACATCTTACACTGATTCTGACATCAGTATATATGGTTAGTGTCAAAGTACAATGATTGCAAATTACTAGCAAATTTAATAAGACTTGAATTCACAACTAAAGAAGCCGAATAAGACTTTTGATCCACCACTATGATTTTTTTTTTTTTCATTCAGTGTAGCATTTATGGTGCAAATTGAATTTTGTATTTTTAAGATGAGAAGATAAAGCATACAACAACATGATTATTACCTGGTTTTTGAAGATGTCTTCATGCATCTGCATTGTCTTTTTGATGGATTCTAAATTGTTTCTGTCATGCATCCTATCCATGGGATCTTGCAATTTATCGACTCCAATACTGCAGTGGTTGTTAGTTAGTCCTTTGTTCTGATAATGTTCCCAGACATTCACACCACCCACAGTGAACTTGTTGCTGTCTACTGAGGATGCTAGAAGGTTCATGGAATAGTCAATTTTGGTTCCCATGCCTGCAAAAGAAATTTACTATTTTAATTTTTTTTTTCTCTCATTATCATCAGATTTCAACTTCTATGCCTAGTGAGTGTTGAGTAGTGGCATCAGCAATTGGAAAAATGCATTTTCTTATGCTTATGCTTGAGAGAAATAATGAATGAAACATGTTATTCCTTTATATGTTTCTAATATCAATTAGTAGTTATTATCTCTCAAGAAACAATGTGAAGATGGGGATAGTACTCATACCACAATTAATTCCATTTTAAGGGAAGAAAGTAAAGCACTCACATATAGAACATCAAAATCCCCAAAGGAACAGTAATATACTAACATTATCTTGCAAGATTTTGTTGCTTCCTTTTTTGGTGCATAGATTTAGGCAATATATAGCAACTGTACTAGTTTGTTTGAGTAAATTTGTCAAAACAGGGGAAACTTCACTAACCAAAAGTAGAGAGGGAAGGGACAGAAAGAATTTGCATTGAAAGATTCAAAAGTGTAACCAAACATTGCAAGAACATTAAAGAAGAATGAAATAATGAACATTAGATGAAGGCATTTTATGTGGGATGAAAGCATCACTAGTTATAAGGCCAGACCCATAACAGTGATCTTCATCTACTACTCCTAGAAACTAGGCAGAGAAAAGTGCCCATTTCTTCTTGTTCCTTATAAAGTTATGCTCAGTGAAAAGAAAAAGAAAATAAAGATATCCTTTATTTGTTATTGTAAAAACAGCAACTAAACTTTATATCTGATGAAGCTCAAATAGAGACTCAAAAAGAATTCAAGAAAATTAAAAGAAAACACCCTTCACACAGACCAAAGACCTTAAATGTCAAGGACATACACAAGTCAACAAAAATTTCTTTATATGTTACTGCTTAAACTTTTTGATGCATCACCTGGATGGAGATGAACATCACTTGCAGAGCAATCAAAACTATCAGAAAAAGCCTTCAACTTTATCAGTGAATGAAATACTTAAGAAGCATTAAATCTCGGAACTGAAACACCTTCACACGTTGTTTGTTTGAAGACTCCACACCACATCAAGGAGAGAAAAAAAAAGAAAGAATATTATCATTAGAAGAACACCTGTTGTAAGATGTACCAAAATTGCAGCTTTCTCTGATGAAGTTCATTGAACATCTTCCTCCCTCATGCCAGCATTTTGAGCCATAGGTTAGCCTTACTAAGAAAACCAATACTAATATAACAAGTGGCCAATTCTCTCATGTTTCTCCTTGAATCATGGTTGAAAAAAAAAAGGGGACGGATCAATCCAAGAAGTGCAACACCTTGGGAATTTGGAGAAAAAGCTCATAGACAGTTGCAAGCCTCTTGGCAGTTCAACCCTTTACTCAGAAACAACAAAGGAAACAGCTCAGATTTTAAAACTCTAATCATGGGGTTAATAATTCAGACATGACAGGCTGTGAGGGAAGGAGGCAAGGCAAAAGCTGGAGCAGCAATGTGTCAGTGCCTTGGTGATATTGAGAGAGAGAGAGAGAGAGAGAGAGAGAAAGAGAGAGATGTTATAATATGAATATTTGGTTTTTGTAACATGTACTTTAGTTTAGAGAGAAAGATGTTATAATATGAACATTTGGTTTTGGTAACATGTACTTTAGTTTATTGTATTTTGTATATTTGTGCTTCACTGTAATGTGGGAAAGGATAGGAGAAAGGGGACCACAAAAGTTGCATAATAAAAACAAATGACACTCCTAAACACGAGCAAATTTAGGCCAGTGAAACAAGATATTCTAGACAAAGTTTTGCAGGACTTAATCAAGATATGCATGAACTATGAAAATTGGTGCTTCTTTCCTACATGACCTACTACTATCTCTTTCTTTCTCTCTCTCTCTCTATCTATCTTTAAATTTTCTTGTTTTTTTTGGATATTCAACGATATATTGAGATTTGGTTATTCTTTCCGTACATGCAGAACAATATCTAGTCATCTTGTTTGTGTTTGAGATTTCACCAGAGTACCAATTTCAGGTGTTTATTGGGATTCCATATAATGAATTTCTCTTGGCAGCAGTAAGTTCCATGGACTTGGGATTTGAATTTGATAATGACTGCTTTCATCCTCACACACTTGAGGGTCATAAACATACTCAAAAGTTCTATAGAAAGGATCAAGGATCATGCATATGCTTCTTCTGAATTTGAGAATAAATAAATGACAAGAATTATCAATAATATATTTTTCCTTTAATTCAGATAAAAAGATTAGGTCTTGCAACAGTCGTAAAATTAGCGGTTAGGATATTCTTTATAACCCGAAAGTCACTTATTCGAATATGGAAAACAATTTTTATGTAAAATTGGAAGAGTAAGACCTCATACAATTGATCATTTCCTTCCAAGTTGGGAAACTTATTAGATAATTATCGAAGAGAGTGGAAACTATAAATTTTCTTAAATGAGTTGTCAATAAAAATTTGAAGATATTAAACAAATAATTAAGATTGAAAGAAAATAAACAAATAATCAAAAACACTTCTAAAAAAGCCTAAAGATTCCAAAATGCTGATCCGGAAAAACAAGGGCAACACAGATCCATAGGAGTTTCTGATCATTAAGCAATGCATAGATTTAGCTATTTAAAGATAGGCTTTGAGATGCCATAGTTATCTCCAACACATATAAAATATTTAGAATTCATACGAGGTTATATAATGAGAAAAGAAAAAAATATATAAATTTCATATACTTTTATATATATATATATAAGGTTTTCATTTTATCCTTTAACATAACACAACAAACTTTCCTACTCTCACAACATTTTGTGGGGCCCACACTTTTTAAAACAAAAAAATAAATAAAAAATTAAAGCACGCAAAACGAATCTCTATAACATTACACAATCACTTTTCCTACAACATAACTCTTATAAAACCTATATATATATATATATATATATATATATATATATATATACATAGGGTAATAGTTTTCTCATGTAGTAGGAGATAATTATTATCTTCTACAGATTTATTTATGTAGATGAGATCCACTTTCAGAGGAGAGAGAAAAAAGTAAAGTGAATCTCATCTTGAATTTGTGTGTGTAGGAGGTAAATTATTTTTTATGTAATATAAGATTAATAAATTTCACATATATATATATATATATATATATATATATATATATATATATATGATAAAATTATTTTTTATAATATGATAGATATTAAACCTTTAAATATTTTTCCATTCATCGTACATGTGGACATGCCAGTCTGTCTTGTCTTGCTTGCTTTTTAGTTCCTCTCCATACAGGGACCTTAATGCTACAATTGCTTCAGCAAATTGCACACACAAAAATGCACATGCGTGCTATACTACATTTGTGCATTAATATATGCTTACGTATGTTTTATTTTAGGGTGTTAATCTTCCTAAACTTGTTGAAGCAAAAGTGAAGCCTAACTTTTATTTCCAGGCTGTCAATTCAATAGCGATTGAATTGATAATAATTAAATATATTTTAAATTTTATTTAATATATTAAATAATAGATTATCATAGAGATAAAGTAATATATATATATATATATATATATATATATATATATGGGATAGGATATTGTGACACACAAATAATGTTACGCACAATGTTACGATCATATCTTAACTGTTGATTTCCGCCAATCAACGGTTATCATTTATTGCGAATTAATAATTAATTAATGAGTTTGATTTGAAAAATGATAACCGTTGATTGGCAGAAATCAACGGTTAAGATGTGGAGTAACATTGTGCGTAATATTATTTGTGTGTCACAGTATCATATCCCTATATATATATATATATATATATACATATATATATAATCAAGTAATATGCAATGCACAGGTGGGGTGAGAATATGTGTTCGAATCTTTCCAATATCACCTTTGGGAGAGGATTAAAGCCTTAATCCTGGACCCGCTCCGAATCGGATTAGTTGCGAAGCGATGAACCGGATGAAATATTTCCAAATAATAATAATAATAGACAAAATTTATAAGGTCACAAGAATGACACTTAAAAATATTTAATGTTATTAACTGAAGGTATATCATCAGAAACGCGGAAGCGCATCGTACCGATGTGATGAGGAATGAAGAACACCGTTTTGATTACCTGAGATGAAGCAGCGAGCGTGACAATTTCTCACGTTCTGTTCTCCTCCTCAAGCCTCACGATCTGCAGCAACGCACCACGAACGGTCGCAATTCCGCTCTACGGTTGATCTTCCAGGCTATAACTCAAGGGGGATCAGGTGGTCGTGTGGGCAACCGTTCAGATGATGAACGTCTGCCTCTTTGTGTCTCTTATGTCTGTAACCCTAGGAGGCACTAGAGAGAAAAGAGAGTTTATATACTCTGCCCAATCTAAGACTAACCCTAAGCTTCATGGGTTGAAATTAGTCTTTTGGGCTCACTTTCACTAAAACTATTGGGCTTAATTGAAAAGAACATATTAAACCCAACATTAACATCTTCTAATTCTTAATAAAATATACCTCAAAATAGCATGATATAGGCTAAAACTACTTCAAACGGATTCAACCAGTTCTTTATTAACTTTTACAGGCTTTGGATTGATTTGGTTGATTCTTTCACAATTGATTTTCTAGGTTATGTCAAACCTTTATTCACATTTTCTTGGGATTATTGAATGTATTGCATTAGATTCTTCTCTCAAGTAATTATTAAGATTATAGAATTAAGAACTTGATGTGTATGGGTTGGCCACGTGAACCATCCACATGGCGAATGAACCTAACAATCAACAATATTATCTAAACAGCACATAGAGAGATATTCAATCATTACCTCGTTGCACAAAACTAAAAATATCTAAGAAAGATATCACGATCCATTTTCTTGGAGGATGATGTTATTACCTATGAGATTATATTGTCGTTATCTATCAAAATTGGGTAACACGAGGGAGAAAGACTCAATGGAGGGAGTCATCAAAAGTTGTCAAAATCAAAGCTGAGTAATCCAGCTTGACTTAAAGACAATGACAAGAAAAAGACCGAATTCGTTGGTTTTGGTTCGATTGAAAATTGATAAATCATGTATTTGGTCGATTTAATTTTAAAAAATTAATTAATGAAAAATTTGGTCTAGAATCAGTCAAAATGTTTTAAAATTGATTGAGAATTAATTGTTTTTATTTTTTATTTAATTAATATTATTTTTAACAAAAAAAAATATTTATTATCAAGTTAAAAAAAATTATGTATGATTTGTACGTATATTTATTATTTAACATTTTTAATTAATTTTTTCCTATATATATATAATTTATTAATTTTTTATTAATTAATTAATTATATATATATATACTAGTTTACGTATAATTTTTTATTAATTGTACGTATATAATATGAACATTTTATATTAATTTAGAATATTATATAACTTTGTTTTTTATAACTTTATAATGATTTATTATTTAATATTTTATATAATATTAAAAGTATATTTAATTACCACTCATTTGATCCATCAAACCAATAAAAAGATCAATTTTTCAAAAAAGCATTGCGTAGAAAGAGAATTTCTTTGCTGTCATGAGTACGTTGCTCCCAGCAAGGCGGTAGTAATCAATCCTAGCTCTCACGAATACCAGTTATTTTAGTAGTTTCCTTAGATCCTTTATGAAGAGTTCGTACATAAAATAAGAAAAGTACATGTTTGGTAAATAAATTAGAAAGATATTAAAATATAAGAACAGTGCATAAAGTAAATGATGTCAAAAAAAATAGTGCATAATCCTAGCTCAATTAGATATGAGAGCTGAGTAGGTGGAGTTAAAAATATGTATTCAATCTTTTTTAGTGTTATTTTTGGAAAGGGTTTAAAATCTTAATCATGAATCTGTCCCGAACAGAATTATCTCTCATAAAAAATACATGTAATTTATCCACACAAAAATATGAGTGATTATTTATTTATTTATTCTGTGACCTTAATTATTTTTATAGGGCGCAGTCAAGTTTTTTCGAGTATCCCCACAATTCGGGTGAATAAAAAAAAACCGATACTTTGATTAATTTCAAATTGAATAGCATGATAGTTATCCTGACTCCAAAAATTCTTTTGAGGATTTGAACCCGAACTCTTTTGATAATTCCTTCGTCCAGGGCTTTTATTATAGTTGTCCCTTCTTTAAATATGTAGATAAACCTCATATTATGAATACTTATAATTTCTTGTAGGATAAAAGTACCGAGGTCAGAAAAGGCACGTTGTAACCTAACAAAGGCACAATCCGTAGGAAAGGACACACCACCATAAACAGATGAAAGTTCAGATGTATTATACTTTGTTCTCTATTCTTTACTTTTATTTTAACATAAACAGATGAAAGTTCAGAGAAAAAGGATGTTATCATTCTACAATATTATTGTCGTGGGAACGCCTTGTTAAGCTAAAAGTGGCTTGGCCCCCTCAATTCCTTTTGCAAAATTCTTGATTTTTTATGCGATTTCTTTTATTAGACTTTTTATTAGCCCTTCATAAAATATAATTTTTTTTTTAAATATCTCATGTCATTTCAATCTAAGCTCGGCTAGAGTTCAAGACATTCCAGCAATAATATTTTATTATTTGGCCTTCTTAGTCTTCTTAAAGAGAATTAACAATGATAATTAATTGCGGATAAAGGATTATTAATGGAAATAAAACTTCAGGGTTTTTTTAGTTTCTTTAAGGTATCCTCCAATCGATAATCAAAACCTAATTTTTTCGAATCATAGATATTGTTGGGAAATCGGTTCCCTTAAGTTGGCACAGGGGCCTTTTGCGAAAGTCAATCAACAAGATCCTGATATCGGATTTCGACAATTCCTCGGCCTGAACTTCACCAGGTCGGGCAGCGCAACGAAAAATCAAAAACAAATAGGAGAGAGAGAGAGAGAGAGAGAGAGAGAGAGAGAGAGAGGAACACAAACAAATTTTAACGTGGGAAAACCTTCTCCAATGAAGAAGTAAAAACACACGGGACCTAGTCCAGTTCAAAAATCTACTATGAAAATAATCCTTACAAAGAAACAAATTCACCAATGTGGTGGTTAACTCAACCTCTCCAACAATGGTGATAATCAAACGACCATAGAGATGTTTCACTCAAACTCTCACTAAGGATTTCTCAAATACAAAGTATAAAGTTTTGCTCAAACAATTTTCTCTCAAATTTTTCTCTTTAATTCTCTAACCTAGCCTCCACCCACAACTAATGAATATATAGAGGAGGTGAGATCTAGGTTTAGGGTTTTTAGGAAACCCCTCAATGGTCTTGGGCTTAGCATTGAAGGAGAAAACCCAACAAATCTCCCCCTCCGACTTCAATGCGTCGGCTTCAGCATCAACCCGGCTCCTTCACAGCAGTCTTCAAATTTTCTTGTTGGAACCAGCTTTGTCATCGTGTCGGACCAATCTTGGTCAGTGTGCACTTTGACGAGTTCGAGCTCTCCACCTTCCACCACATCCTGGATCCAGTGATACCTCACATCAATGTTCTTAGTGCGGGAGTGATAGGTCGAATTCTTCGCAAGATGGATTGCGCTTTGATTGTCACAACCCATCTCGTACTTGTCTTGATCATAGCCGAGTTCCATGAGGAACTTCTTCATCCACAACATCTCTTTGCTTGCCTTAGTAGCGGCAATGTACTCAACCTCAGTTGTCGATAGTGCAACACATTTCTGAAGTCTTGATTGCCAAGAGATAGCTGCTCTGGCAAATCTCATCATGTATCCAGTCGTCGATTTGCTCGAGTTGGAATCTTCCCCTAAATCAGAATCCGAGTAGCCTTGCAACACGGCTTTGCCTTCTCCAAATCGGAGGCATAAATTGGTCGTACCTCGGAGGTACTTGAAGATCCACTTCACTGCTTCCCAGTGCTCTTTGCCGGGGTTTGACAGATACCGGCTTACCATTCCAACAGCATGCGCCAAGTCAGATCTAGTGCAAACCATTGCATACATCAAGCTTCCGACGGTGGATTGGTACGAGACCTTCTTCATCTCATCTTTGTCTTCATCAGATCTCAGACATTGCTTCTGGTTCAGCTTTATGTGTTCGGCTAGGGGGTGCTCACTGTTTTGGCTTTGTCCATGCTGAATCTCTTCAGAATCTTCTCAATATACTTCTCCTGACTCTGCCACAGTAGTTTCTTTTGTCTATCTCAGATAATCTTGATTCCGAGAATCTGCTTTGCAAGGCCGAGGTCCTTCATTGCGAAGAACGAGCTCAACGCTTTTTTTAGGGAGGCTATCTCGATTTGTCTTTCCCTACAATAAGCATGTCGTCAACATATAACAACAAGATCAAAAAATCTCCGGCCTCATACCTCTTCACAAAGACACAGTGGTCGACTTTTGTCTTCTCAAACTTGTGATCAGTCATGAATGATTCAAACTTCTTGTACCACTGCCGAGGTGCTTGCTTCAAGCCATAGAGACTCTTCTTCAACCGACATACCAAGTCTTCTTGGTTTGGAGCTCGGAACCCCTCAGGTTGTTCCATATATATTTCTTCTTCTAAATCACCGGGAAGAAATGTCGTCTTCACGTCCATTTGTTCTACCTCGAGATCCATCGAAGCCGTCATGGCTAACACAGTTCGGACTGAGGTCATTTTCACCACAGGAGAAAAAATCGCCTCAAAGTCTACTCCTTTCTTCTGATTCCAGCCTTTCACTACAATTCGGGCTTTGTATCTCGGCTTCTTCCCGTTCTCTTCATTCTTAATCTTGTAGACCCATTTATTTTTCAGAGATCGTCTTCCTTCAAGCAACTCGGTCAGCTCATAAGTCTGATTCTCGTACAGAGACTTCATCTCGTCTTGCATTAACTTTTCCCATTCTTCCTTCTTTGAGCTCGTCACAGCCTCATCATAACTCTGAGGCTCACCGTCTTCAGCAACAATGGTGTATTCATCAGATGGGTATCTTGTAGAGGGTCTTCTTTCTCGAGTTGGATATCTCGGTTGTTCTTCAGCTTGAGAATCTGGTTCATCATTCTCATCCCAGATCTCATCATCAACTTGTTGCTGGTCATCATTTTCTTCATTTTCTTGATTTTCTCCTCCTGCTTTAGCTCGGACAGGAGGGTTGGGTTCTTCACGTCTTCCAGTAACCCGGACTTTGGGCTTCGAGATGTCATGAATGTTCTCATCTTCGTGAAAGATCACATCTCGGTTTCTCACTATCTTCATATTGATTAGATCCCAAAGTCGGAACCCGAACTCATATCTCAGCGAACCAAGATAAATGCATTCTTTTGTCTTCGAGTCAAGTTTTGCCCTTTCATCTTTAGGGATATGCACGAAAGCTCGGCATCCAAACACCTTCAGTTGATTATAAGCCTCTTTCCTTCTTACCTCAGGCAACAACCAAGTTTCCCTTAGCCAGCTTCCATCTAATACTACCAAAGTAATTCACTAACCTGGCATCGTCAAGCTTGCCTACCCAGATTAGATTCAAACGCATGTCAAGAACATGCCTCACATCCTTCAACACAAGTCGGCATCCGACATCTGTGGTCAAAGTTACATCACCGACACCAACAATCTTGCTAGTCACCTGATTTCCCATCTTCACGACTCCAAAATCACCACCTCGATAAGAGGAGAAAAAACCTTTGTGTGGAGTAACGTGAAAAGAGGCACCAGAGTCAACAATCCAAGTGCAGTCATCATATGCAACATTCAAGTAATTATCCTCACCAAGGAGGAATATCTCGGCAACCGAGTTGGCAGCCACCGCAGTGGTGCGCTTGTCTTCCCTCTTCTTAGAAATAATCTGATCCGGCTTCACAGAGCTGTTCTTCTCGTCATTCTACAGGGTCCAGCAGTCTGGCTTCTTATGACCTGTCTTTCCACAGTAAAAACACTTCAACTCATATTTCGACTTTGACCAGCCTCTGGACTTTCCTCTTCTATCACAATCTCAACCCCGGCTCTTGCTTCTACCCCGGGAGTCGTATTTCCCTCTGTTCTCAGCAACGTTGGCCTCAGACGTGCTCGAAATATCTCGTTCTCTTCTCCTGGCTTCTTCGCCAAGGAGGCTGTCTGTCACGACATCCATCTTCAATTTTCCATCTAGGTCGAATTATTCAAGGTCGCCACCAGAGTATCCCAGCTTTCTGGCAGCGAGCTCAACAGCAGCAAGGCCTGCATCTCGTCATCAATTTTCATCTCAGCCTTTGACGGCTGATTCACAATACCTTTGTAGGTGTTGAGGTGCTCAATCATACTCATGTCGTCCTTGTATTCAAGCTTCACAAGTCGGCAAACCAAGTGTGTTTTTTTCCTGGGAGTCTTCTTCTGAATCATGGACTCCAGCCTCGTCCACAACTCATACGCGTTCGTGAACTCAGACACGTGCTCAAAGAGGCTCTTGTCAATATATTTTTTTTATTGTAGCTACCGCCTTACGACTCTGAACCTTCCACTCCTTATCAATTTTGCCTGCCAGTCTCTCATCAAGGATAATGGGCTCATGTAAATCTTTGCAGTAGAGATGATCTTCCATCATCGGTCTCCAATAGGTGAAATTGTCTGCAGTCAGCTTGAACATATCTCCATCATGGGTTATGCCACTGGTCTCCATCTCGTCTCCCTCAGAACCCGTCGAACTCGGGCTCTGATACCACTGTTGGGAAATCGGCTCCCTCAAGTCGGCTCAGGGGCCTTTTGCAAAAGTCAATCAACAAGATCCTGATCTCGGATCTCGGTAATACCTCGGCCTGAACTTCACCAGGTCGGGCAGCGCAGCGGAAAATAAAAAACAAACAGGAGAGAGGAGAACTCAAACAGATTTTAACGTGGGAAAACCTTCTCCAATGAAGAAGTAAAAACCCATGGGACCTAGTCCAGATCAAAAATCCACTATGAAAATAATGGTTACAAAGAATCAAATTCACCAATGTGGTGGTTAACTCAACCTCTCCAACAATGGTGATAATCAAACTACCCTAGAGATGTTTCACTCAAACTCTCACTAAGGATTTCTCAAATACAAAGCATAAAGCTTTGCTCAAACAATTTTCTCTCAAATTTTTCTCTCTAATTCTCTAACCTAGCCTCCACCCAGAACTAATGAATATATAGAGGAGGAGAGATCTAGGTTTAGAGTTTTTAGGAAACCCGTCAATGGACTTGGGCTTAGCATTGAAGGAGGAAGCCCAACAGATATCACCAAAGTGAGTTTTACTTCTATCAACAAATCATTTTTCATATATACGGCAATAAATCGAGCCCCTATGAATATACTTAAGGGATCCAACTATCTGCCAATTATACCGGACTTTGTTAGTAAACTTTTAAGAATTTTTAGTTAACATTATTATGTTACCCATGTTTTATATGGACAGTTTAACTTTAATATTCATAATAATGAATTTTGAATTATATATGAATATTTATTATAAATTTAAATTTATATCTTTAAATATTTAGTAGTATTTAAAGGGAATTTTACTAACCTTTATTTTGTTCTCTTTTAAAGTTATTGTATAAGATAAATTATGTAATTTTAAATTTTGTAAAAATTAATGCATTTTGATTCCTATTTATTCAAAAAAAGTTATAAAAATAACTATAAAAAGTCACAAAAATATATAAATTCTAGAAAAATATAAATGAGATAAATGAAAATAAAATAGAAAAAAATTAGGTTATAAGTTAGAATAAATAAAAAATAAAAAAATAAAAATTATCATATAACATCTTTTTTTTTAGAAAATATTCTAATCGGCAATAGCTTTGTGATTAATCTGATTCGGAGAGGGTCTCGGTATAATAAATCCTAATTTGTGTAATAATGAAATTGCATATGATTCAAGATTTAATCATGCATAATTGAGTTGAATTAAGTGAAATGCTTAATTATATTAAATTACGTCATTGCTAGGCAAAAAGTGCAAATAGTGAGAGTTTTGGATTAAAAATACGTGTAGGCAAAATTACCCGGAACTTAAAAATAAATTAGGAAATATTACTGCAAAAATATTCTGAACCAATAGGATAAGTTTAAAAGAATATTAAGATAACGGGATAGATAAGTTTTTACCCAATTGGAAGTAACTTAACTAAAGTAAGTTTAATAACTTAGAAACATTTCACTATTTCTTCATCCCTTTCGGGTGGAGGTGTAACACCCCCGTATATATCCGGTTTGTTATCATATCATCATATTAAGCCACGCTTAATTTAAAAATGCGGAATATCTTTTTCTTTTCAATTATGACGTCATTATCATTAGCCAAGTTGAATTACTTAACTCATTTCATAAAACATCGCTTGTATGTAAATTGCAAAAGACAGCTAACTGAAATACCTCAATATAAAATTAACATCAATATGTCTCTAGTCACGGAACTACAACACGTAGACCGGACAACCCTGATAGTTTATACAACTCAAGCTAAAAGTACTAACATCAATGTGGCATGGGCAAACCTCATGCTCACCAAATAAGGCAACAAAGCTCACAAAAGACTCAACAACAGCAACATAATAATAACAAGCTAAAAGCATAACATCAGCAAATATAATCCAGTATCCAAACATGTCAGCATATAACATCAATATCAGCTAAGCTCCGACCTCCTGCCGCTAGAGGCATCAGCCCCCAAATTACCTGAATCTGAAATAAGTGTCCCAAAACGTAGGGTGAGATCTTTAAACAAGAAATCTCAGTAAGACAAGGGGTCCTCAAGGATCTTCCACCCCAAGCTCACTTACATGTGCAATATAAGTTCAAAAGCATTTAACAGTATAAGTTCCAAAACTATGCAGTGCAACAGATATTCATGCCATGTGTGTTTTAACTATTCTACTGGCCAAAGAATGCAGGACGTACGTCTACAACCCCACAATAAGTACAAGGAACACCGCTTGCACCTCACCCACAGCCTCACCATCTTGTATGTCTCCACATACTCAGGCTTACCGTAGAGGTGGAACACCACATGCATATCATACAGGCACTCGCATATAACAGCTTAATCGCATTTATCAAAACAATACATGAAAACAACATCATGCATATAAACCATCCCCCCATGGGACATGGTGGAACCAACAATGGCTAAACCGAGGACACGAAAGCTTACCTTGCAAGCTAATTATCCAATGCCAAGAGTCCACACTAGCTCAAAGCCCAAACACAGCAGAATCACAATCTGTTTCGGACCAACAATATATCAATAACCATACTTAACAAGCATAAGACACAAAGACAACGTCTTTCCTTTACGTTTTACGTCTTTAGGCTTCTCACAAAGCCACAAGCCCTTAATCACTTAGATTCTGACTTACATTAATCATTACAGAAGTCCACAGTAGCCAATCACGGGTCCACAAACCCAAAATAGCATTCTGTATGAACAGTACCTTTACTGTTCTCGGAAACCCAGAATATCCGGATATTTGTCGGGGCAATATCCGGATATCAATATCCGAATATCCATATTCGGATATCCACAAACCCTATATCCGGATATCAATATTTGGATATTATATTCGGATATCCAAATCTGAATACTTTGCGACAGAATGCAGTTCTGCATTTCGCGAGATATCCTTCCCAAAGGTGGCTCATTTCACAAAAACAGAAGCTCAAACATGCATTTTAAGGTGTGTTTAACATTACCCAACCTTAGATTATGATCTTAAGTTCATTACATGCATCAAGGCTCCATTTTTAACCACTAAAACCCATGATCAAAGGTGATGAAGCTTACCCAAGCTTAAACTCAGAAAATGAACACTCTTGGAGCTCACCACCAAGTCCTCACTTGCAAAGAAACGAAAATGACACCAAAGGTTGGTTCTTCCTTCACAAAGGTAGCTTCTTGAAGTTCCACAAGCCAAGAAGATGAACCCTCTCACCCAAACTCAGAACACAACCCTTAAATACCACCAAACCAGTGGCCAAAAGCTCAGAACAAGGTCCTCCACTCACCCCCAATGGTATCCCTCACTCACACCAAGTGTTTAGGATGAAGAAACAACCAAGAAATGGTCTCTTGGTTGAGTTTTGGTCAAGAACAATGGAAGAGAGCAATGGAATAGTGCAAGAGTGCACTCCAGCCGTCCAAGTCACGTAGCAACAGAAAGTCTAGGGTTTTGTGTCCAAAGAATGAGTATTTATAGGCAGTTAAGGTTTAAACGCACAATATTAGCGCTAATTGTTTCGCTTATCATTTTAATCCCAAACTTAGGATTCCGAACCTACTCATTTTTCTAAGATTTGATATATTTTATATTATTTTTCGCAGCACCTTTCCGGTACGCGCTTTTCCATAGCCAGTATCAGTTCTGGCACCAGTTCTCACTATTTTAACTTGAAACTTGTTTTGCAAGTCCTACATATTATTCCAGGAATTTTCATGCAATTTTTATAATTTTCCGGGATACTTCATCGGTACACATTTATACCGAGTAGCAGAACTGGTATCTGCGTTTTTCATGCGAAAAGCGACTTTCAACATTATTAATCACTTACCATAATTATCTAAGCCTCATAATCATTATTAGGGTCAATTATGGAATTATTTTCTAATTTCACATAATTAATTAATTAACTTCCTTAATTAACGGTGCGAGTTCTTACAGGAGGCAGTGAGCAAACCCGATGACCATTACTCATTGAGCTTAAATTTCATCTTCCTCATTTTTCAACGAAATATCTTGGTTCTTGAATCAAAATAGCTTGGAATCTTGAGGGGAAGAGAACCTATAATCCACATTCCTTAGAAAAGCCTCGTATTGTGAGATAAACCACCATTAAAATGGTGACCCATTGTTGATTGGGTGTATTGGAGTGGCCCATTGCTTGAAGTGAGGTTTGCAATCCCTTCATTGCATGATTCTAGGTGAATTCATGTTAAGATACAAGCATTTCAATGGTTTCTATGATAATGGGAATTTTAAGTTTTGATTTTTGAAAATATGGCTTGAATGAGGTAATTTGAGTATGATTTAGGCTTAATCCATGTTGAGAAAAGTCTTTAGGTGATGATTTTAATGGTAAAAATATATTTGGAAGATCATTTTGCCAATCTTCATTAAATTTCAAAAATTATGCCTAGGCGGTGTGATTTCTTGCATTCTAAGTAGTGTGATTGGTTGGAATGTTTGATATTGATTTTGATGTGTTCGCTTGAATCTAGGATTGAGCCTTGTGGACCTTCTTTGATCGATCAACCATTGGTGGAATCAATGGATCTTGACTTGGATACTTGACTTATTCAAGCATAGGAGAGTTCATACCAAATGGTTGTTTGAATTGCCTATGTGATGAACGAATATTGATGTATTCATGAATGCCTAAGATTGATGGCATTGCACCTTGTGTATGTGTTCATTTTGTGAGGTTGTATCTTTAATGAAAGTTTGATTGTTTGCATACTTCGTGGTGAGACAAAGTTTGGTTGGAAGCTTCGAGCAGGTAAGCTTTCGGATCTTGAAATTTATTCCTTTATTGTTCCACCAAGCCTCGATGGGGTAATGGTTATCATTGGTGTATATAATTGCAATAGAGTAGTTTAATATACTGATATATCTATGTGTATGCACTGGGTGTGACATAAGATGGTGTTTCCCTATGTCTTGTATGTTGCATGACAATGCGTAATTCATACTTAGTAGTTTAGCTGGCCAGTAGGACTTTTAATTTTCATCTAAGAATCTTTAAGATGGAGAGAGTGCCGAAATGATGTCTTATGGAGATGTTTGACACACTGTATGGATATGTATATATTGTATTATTTGCTGTAATTGTTTTTACACTTGAAGTGAACTTTAGGGGGAGAAATTCTTCAAGGACCTCAGGTTTACTGAGATGTTTATCTCACCCCATGTTGTGGGACCCTCTTTCAGGTAGAGGCACTGATGGTGCTGGAGCTTCTATGGGCTAGAGGCCTATGGAGACTATGCTTTTTGGCATACCTCTGTTGTTGGTTATGTATAGTTTATTATTTGCAGCATGATTTTGGATTACTATTGCTGAGTATGTAAATGTAATCTTATTTTATGGCATGTATTGATGATGCATGAGGGAACTTTGTGTATGCTCATGTTATTTTATACTGCCTATAATGTATATGGGGTGTAGGGTAGTGATCATGCTTTTGGTATTTGATAAGTTCCTAGTTATGTAATTATTGGACTGTTGTGTATTCTAACTTGATTCCTTGATGGAAGGGCTTGTAATGCCTATTTGGTAAATTTCAATTGTATATGTAATAATTTAAATTTTCTATCAAATTAAAACAGTTATAGTGAAAACTTATCTCCAGATGTTCGAAAAAACAGACGAAATGTTGTCTATTTTATTTTGATGATGTCGGTCGGAGATTACCACTCTTGTGTAATTAACTACCACCATTTAGTAATTGGAGTCATGTCGTTTATGGGAACACCATGACAGTCTCTTATGAATGTTGTATGATATATTATGCTAATTTAGTTATTCCACATTTTATGCTGTTACAATTGCAATTTTGATTTGTTTATAAATACACAAAAAAATTTAAGCAATAATTGTACTTTTTAAGAAAAGAAAAAGTTAAGCCGTATTTAATTCAACTTCTGTAACTGTAACTACGTTTAATATCATACATAATGATAACAAATCGGTTCTAGAACAGGGTGTTACATCTGGTATTAAGATTTTAAACCTCTTCCAAAGATGATATTGAAGAGAATCGAACACATGCTCTCACCCTACATGCTCAGTTCCTTAAATATAAAATTTATCATGGCACAACTTTAATGAAATAAAATTTATCACGTTTAGCCAACCATGTCACAACTTTAATGAAAATTTATATTTTATATAAGGGTTCATTTTTTTAATGTTATTTTAGAAAAAAATTTCTAATATTCACCGAAATGACGTTATTTTAGAGCAGAATTTATGACGTGTTTGTAATTTTAATTTATTCTAAGATTATAATAATCTTTATTATTTTAATTTTTTAATCTTTCAACCCAAAAATGACATTGTTTTGTTGAATATTATTAGTCAAAATTTTCTAAAATAACATTAGATACTTTATTTTCTATATTATAAATGAGATAATCTTTTTTTATATTACATGAGAAAAGATTAATCTCCTACACTCACAAAATAGAGGAGAAATAATAGATGAGAGAGAAAAATATAGAGTGAACTTCACCTTTGAATTATGTATATAGAAAAAAAATATATTTTCTTATATAACATGAGAAAATATTAATCCATTATAAATATAGATAAATTGTTGGATTTTATCTATTTAGCCAACCCACCATCTTTATCGTTGATCACTCCATTTCAATTAAATTTACTATTTACACTCGACAGTGTACTAAAAGTACTGATACCGACACTCATTTTATTTATAATTTTTTTTTCATGGTTCATATATTTGACCATATCCAAACACAAAAACAGAACAGATCGTTTTCCCATACTAAATCGAAATAACTGCATAATGACTAAGGGGATAAGAGGAAGAAATTTCCGAACTGACCTAAGTGCTGTATTTATTTATTTATTAAAAAAATAAAAAGTAGATCCCGCCAAAACATTATGTCTACACCAGATCACTTCTTTTTTGGTTTTTCAAGGTATCTTCTAGTCAATAGTTAAAGACTAATCTTTTCGAGGCGGAAGATCGCATTAAATTAAGAGGATATCACTTTTCAAGCAATAGAAGAAATTTTTTTTCCCGGCTAACCCTTCAAGATACGTGCTACTGGTCACACAAACCTGTGTATCCTCTAATTTCTGTTTTGCTCTCTTGCCTTCTACCTGTGGTTGTTCATTACTTATAATTGCTTCAAGTTTTGGTAGTTTCTAAAATAACACTTAATTATTGACCAATTTGGTAATGGTCCCTGTCAATCACGTATTTGCCGCATCCTTCCCCAGTTACAAAAACAAAGTCAAGAAAAAATAGAAAACTATTTTAACTAAGCAAAAGGGGCACACATGCTAATAAGAAAATTTGATACTTATAATTGATCCATAATGTGTTAACCATTGATTCAAGAAGTTTCGAGTCGATTAGAGTTGTGACCTAATAAATATGATCTAATTATTGAAAGAAGTAACGATTTGAAATATAACAAATTACGATCAAATTTAAGTCTCAATAAAGTAGCAAATCTGATTATAATTTATTTGATAAGAAAAGAAAAGCAATACATTTGACATGATTTGAGATCTAAGATTTACGATGTGTTTTAATGATTTAATTAGAATTATTTATTTAATTTTGGAAGTTAGTTACTGTTATATTTATTTTAGGAATTTTTCTTATTTTTAGGATTTTAGATTTTTGAATTTTAAAATATGGATCAATTTATAGTTAGTAAAGATTGAGAACTAAAGAGTTATTCTTTTATCATATCCGAACTTTCTGTTTAACCACATTTTATGAGCGCTTTCGACATTAAAATCTTTCAACAATAAATCTTCAATTGGATCTAAATGTTGGACAGAAAATGCTCATAGTGAGGAAAAATCGTCATTCATAAATTAAGTGAGCAACTTATGATGGGGAGAGATGGACATTTATAGGCTAAGTGAACAATGACGTTAATTGAGCTTAGATATTCCAATTAAATTCAAAAATTTAAAATATTAAGTGCATGAGTCCTTCCATGTTATATGTTTTTTAATCTCTTTATTTTTAACAAATATGAGATTTCACTCGGGCATAATTGAATTCCTCGATACTAAATATCAAGAGGCCCCACTGTAATTAAAATAGAAGAAAAAAAAACTTTATATACTTTTGGTCCCTACGCATTGGTTGTTTTAAATTTAACAAATGGATCACACTGGACACAGATTCATTAAGAGCCGTCATGATCCACGGATTCATAAGGTCACACTGACTCACATGGATGCCTTGTTGATAAGGTATACCAGAAAATGCATGTTGTGTGTCATGTGGGGTCAAAAAATTGTGGGGGTGACACTTGTCCCTCACCCAGCCATGCAAATTGTTCATAGTACTACTCTCAATTGTCATGTTGTTTCCAAGTTCCGACCCGAGTGCAGCAGATCTAATGTTCACTTTCTGATTTGACATGTCTTGGGATCAGTTCTTGATTACTTAAGATTTTTTTCATGTGGCTTCACTAATTGGCCTCTAGTTGGTTGATTAAAGAAGCAATTGACTTTAGATACAGCTTATTTTTTGCTTGAGCATGCTATGTTAAAAGTATAATATATTTTTTTCATTGATTAATTGATCACAAGGCCAAAGGAGCACATTACTTCAGGTAAAAGGGATCCCATAAGCACCATGTCTACTTTATATTATACTTTATATTATATCATATAACAGTAATTTATATGACGCCAACCCGAATTGAAAACAAAAGCATACATTGAATTGAGCTGTGAGCGCTGTAATGTTTGAAATTAGTATCAACCTTCCCCAAATGACATTTAACTGCATAATATTCTTTTAAACTACTTTAGTTCCAACACCTGAAATAAGGACTTCTAGCCATATCTATTATTCAAAACTATCACAATCACCTTTTTTTTTTTTTTAATTATTCTCGGTAATTTCATAAATTTTCTATAGACTAATTCGGAGTTTGGGACGAGTTCAAAATTAAGATTTTAAATTTCTCCTAAAAATAATTTTGAGGATGTTCAAACACACATGCTCTCACCCTTACCTACTCAGCTCTCGTGCGTCAACTACTCAGCTCTCATGAATTAACTGATCTACCATCATTTAATATCATAATTATTTTTTTATCCTTCCCATGTTTGATCGATGAAGTTTAATCCCCTTCTAATTCGTTGTGCTATTAGAATAGGCTATTATCATTAAATTTTTGTTTATCATGAGATAAAACAAACAAATAAATAAAGAAATAAATAAAGAAAGAAGTAAGTTTTAGCACTGGAAATTCAGTCCTTTACCTAATTCATGACAGCCTCACACAACAGGTTTTTTAAGCTCTCCACAAATTTAAAATTTTGGAAGAGTTAAACATTGTTCATTGAAATAACATATTTAGAGCTAACAAAACGAACTCGGCTTGGCGGGTCAACTCGCTCTACTCGCTAAACGGGGTGCGGCAGATTCATTTTTTGACGAATTAATGGCAGACATAGACGAACTGAGGCGGGTTAGTGTAAAATAGGTTCGGGCTGACGGCCCAACTCGCCAAACAGGATGGGACGGGCCGAGTTTTTCAACCCACTTTCAAAAATGGGACAGGGCAAGCTGGCTCATTTTTTGGTGGAGCGAGACGGGCCGCTCAGTTTGCCACCTCTAAACACGCTTCCTTATTGAAATATCAAAAACAAACAAATGAATAATACGCCGAAGTAATTAACATAAATACTTTGAACGAAAAAGTATAAATTTATTAATTGATATACTGAAAGAAATTATACATGCGTGTATAACAAGTTTGCGAATCCTGTCAAAGACTCTCCAAAAACCTTAATATTAGTTCTCCTTAAAAAAAAAAAAGTTTGATATGTGTCAAATGTGATATTAAAGTTCAAAAAGCACTTCAAATTTGTACTAGGAAAGTCTAAATATTATGGATTTTGTAAAGAACTTTGGGATACACCACCCCAAAAGCTAGCTCAAAGGGTGAGAGTGCTCAAGGCCTTATAAACTCCACATTAGTTGCACATACAACCAATATGAGACTATATATCTCAACACGCCTCCTCACACAAGAGCCCATTGGGCTTGAAGATTGGACAATGCAACAGGCCCAACCTATCTGTGCTAAGAAATGCCACAAGAGAAAGTGGGGGGCGGCGAGGCTCTGATACCAAACCAAGCTCTTGGAGATTGTTTGAGGCCATAGAGAGACTTACGAAGACGACAAACAAGACCTGACTCCCCCTGAGCAACAAATCCAGGAGGTTGCTCCATATAAATTTCTTCTTCAAGATCACCATGAAAAAAAACATTCTTGATATCCAGTTCGTAGAGAGGTCAATGACTAATAGCAGCCATGGCAATAAAAAGGCGAACAATAGACATTTTCGCCACAGGAGAAAAAGTATCAATAAAATCCAAGCCAAAGACCTGAGTGAAACCCTTCGCCACCAAGCGAGTTTTAAGACGATCCACTTGACCATCAGGTCCAACCTTAACAGCATAAATCCATCTGCAACCAACCACAGATTTTCCAGAAGAAAGAGGCACCAGGTCCCATGTGCCATTATGATGAAGAGCACTCATTTCATCAATCATAGCTTGTCTCCATCCCGAATGTGAAAGTGCATCACCTGTGGTCTTAGGAACAGATATAGAGGACAAAGAGGAAAGACAAGCAAAATATGATGGAGAAAGACGATGATAACTAATATTGACTATATACCTGGCCGGAGGGCGAGTATCACGAGTACCTTTACGAAAAGCAATGGGAAGGTCACTATCCGAAAGTGGGACCGAAGCTGTGGGAGGAGATGCAGTTGAATGTGAGTCCACAGATACATCTAACGAACTATGCTCGATCTCATCAGCAGAAGAGGTGATAAAAGGAGAGTCAGAAACATGGACGGGTAAAGATGGAAGGTAAAGAAGGTCACCTGGGAAGGATGACTGTACAGAATCAGTATCCACAGGAGTAGTAGAGGATCCAAAAAAGGAAACTGTTTCAAAAAAGGAGACATCCGTCGAGATAAAGTATCGACATAAAGTGGGAGAGTAGCAACGGTAACCCTTCTGAGACCGAGGATAACCCAGAAAAAAATTTATGAGACTTGGGAGCTAATTTATCCAAACCTGGACCAAGATGATGAACAAAACACGTAGAACCAAACACATGTGGAGTTAAAGGATATAAAGCTTGATGGGGAAATAAAATAGAGTGAGGTACCTTATGATTGAGAACAGATGATGGCATGCAATTAATGAGATAGCATGCAGTAAGTATAACATCACCCCAGAATGTGTATGGAACATTACCATCAATTAACAAGGCACGAGTGGTTTCAACCAGATGGCGATTCTTGCGCTCGACTACACCATTTTGTTGAGGTGTATGAAGGCAAGATGTTTGATGAAGAATGCCATGAGATGAAAAGAATTGTTGAAATTGATGAGATAAGTACTCACATGTATTATCACTACAAAAAGTACGAATAAGAATACCAAATTGAGTTTTTATTTCATTATAAAATAACTGAAAAATAGAAAACAACTCAGACCGCTTTTTCATTAAAAATAACCAAGTACATATGGAATAATCATCAATAAAAGTAAAAAAGTACTTAAAACCCAAAGTAGAAGAATGACGACTTGGTCCCCAAAATCAGAGTGGACCACAGAAAAAGGAGAAGCAGCTTGACGATTAAGACGACTCGGAAACGTACTACGGGTATGTTTCCCAAACTGACAAGACTCACAATTTAAAGTAGAAAGAGATGATAAATGGGGAACCATCTTCTGAAGCTTTGCAAGACTAGGATGGCCCAGACGAGCATGGATAGTAAGAGGAGAATCCACAGTGGAGCAGGCTGAAGAAGAGGGAACTAGTTGATAGAGGCCCTGGGACTCACATCCTTTGGTAATCTCCTTCCCCGAACTCCGATCCTGAAATATGACAGAGGTTTTAGTAAAAGAAACAACACAGTCAATGGATTTGGTCAACCGACTAACAGAAAGTAAGTTAAAAGGAGAATCGGGAACATATAGAACATGGTCCAGAGATAAATTAGGTAAAAGAAGAACCGTGCCAATCCCCCTTGATTGGACCAGAGACCCGTTAGCCATAGTAATAGTGGGAAAAGAACCAGTAGTACAAAGGGAAGTGAATAAGGACTTATTACCAGAAATGTGATCAGAAGCCCCAGAATCCAGAGTCCAAGGGCCAATAGAGTGCAACTAAGATATGCTAGCAAAAGAATTACCAGAATTACCGGTGGGAGCAATGGATGCAGTAGGACCTGATGTTTGCTTCTCAGACCACCAAGTCACAAATGCTTTTGCCTGACTCCAAATAGCTTCTCAGACGGATGAAGAGTAGCTTTAATGAGGCTACACAGCTGAGCATCAATCATTTTCTACCGTGTGCGCTCCTTTTCCGCCACAGATTCAGCCTTAGTGGTGAGATGGGATGTATAATTCTGCCCATCCAACCCAAGTCGCAGATCGAAAGACCAAGTATCATAGTTGGAACCATCCAATTTATCCACACTCAACGGAGCAAGGATATAATTTAAAAAAATAGCAGAGTCCGACTTTTTCTCAGCCGGAGTACCAGAGTCATTGGAGACAGGAGGGTCCATAATTAAGAGAAAAAAAATAATCAAAAAAGGACAGATCACACAACTAATCGGTAGAAGAGGGATCTGACGTCAACACAAAACGAAGTCCAAACAAAGAACCAGGACCAGATCCAGAACCGTCACAGGGAGACGAAAAGAACGCAACCAGCCACGGCCGGAGAGGAGGTCCCACGCGCCGCCTTGGTGGAGGAGAAGATCGGATCTTGCACGCGCGTGTGAGAGGTCCGTTGAGGGTGTGGCCGGTGCCGTTGAGTTCGTGCTTCCAAGACGAGCACGTCGGTATACAGTTCGTCGGAAAACTCCACCGGACGGTGGTGGTTGACGTAGACAGAAGCTTTAAACGCGAAAGAAAACGTACCAGAAACTGACGGTGTGACAGCTCCGGAAAAAAAAAAATTAAAAGACGATGAACAGTGGGTTCACCGAAAAAAAAAATTCAAAGTTCCTTAGGCTCTTGATACCATGTAGATACCATGTAGCTCAAAGGGTGGGAGTGCCCAAGGCCTTATAAACTCCACATTAGTTGCACATACAACCAATATGGGACTATATATCTCAACAAATTTTGTGGTGTCTAAATCTCTATGACAAAGAAAAGCAACGTAGTTTTTGTGTTTTTTTGACTCATATATTGTGACACATAGTTCATGTGAATACAGGGCCACCTAAAAATAATAATTTATTAAAAAAAAAAGAGAGAGACAGAGAGGGAAGGGGAATCCCACAGGTTGGTTCATCAAGGAACATAGATAAAAAATAATCACGATTCTTAAAAATAGAAGAGGGAAAGAAAAGTTTGCATCCAATTCAGCTCCCACATTCAATGCATCAGATTCGGAGGAAGACTTCCCCACCCAAAAAAGATTAAAATAAGAACATAAAAATGTTATATGGATATTTAAAGGACAAAAGGAATCTCTCCATTTTGGGAAGAAGGCTTATCTTTTTTGGATCCAATACCCTATGTCCATTATTTATAACAATATCCTCATCTCTATGTTATTGTGGTGCTTACATTGATATTATTCTTCTCTCCTCCTTAATCTTTTTTAAACCCTCCTCAATTATTGTTGTCAAAATTATTCTGTACAATAATATAGCTTTCGTTTTCATTCTTCATTGTGTCATTAAATATCAAATCAGGTACAAAGTCGTTGTACATGTTACAATACAACGGCACTCTTTTCTTTCACAGACTGGCTCTAACATTTTCTTAATTTTAAAATAAATTTATTGGCTCTGATCATTTCATTTACATTCTACCTACTAGAAAATTCCATGGGAAAAGGTTATTGCTTGCCCTAAACTCCTAAAGCCATGCCAAGTAGGGATGCGCAAATTAAAGTAGACGAAAGTATCAATCTTGAGAACCTTAATTGATTTTAGAAACCAGTTTAAAAATTTAAACCGAACCAAAAGAATTAGTTCAAAAATTGGTTTGGAACCGATTCGAAAATGGTTCAAAACCAATTCGAAATGAGTTTGCATATCTCAATCGGTTTTGAAATTTGAACTGATTTTAAAACATAAATCGATTCGAAACTAATTCTGAATTAAACCAATTCAAACCGGTTCAATTCAGCCCAAAATCCTATTCGGGTCGATCATGCCATGCGTGCACCTACATCTCTTGCTTTCTTTGTGTTAGAAATAATAGGCGTTCTTTATTTTGGTTGGGAGGGAGTGAAATATTACTCTCTCTTTTTTTGAATAATACTCGTATTGGACCACCAAAGATCCACAATAGTTGGTGTTGTTTTAGCATCACATGGAGGAAGCATTGAGTTAGGATTTGATTGTGATTCAGAAATGAGGAAACAACAGACAAGAATCTGAAATTTTTATTGCATGGTTCTTTTGTTCCTAGGAGGAATCTGTTTAATTCAGAGTTAAGAAAATAAAATTTCTCGAAGCAATCTGTCCACGTGTTTGGTCAATATATGATCCAATGAGTTTAAAGGGGAAAGGAATGTTTACACAGGTTGCTCTTGATAAAGATAGAAGTAAAATATCTTTTAAATACAGAGTTACTTTTTTCTACGGTCAACATAGATAATTTATTTACATTAAGTTCAAAACAACGTTGTTTTGAGACGGAAATCAAGATATTTTTATAATATAATTTATTTTAAGGTTATAATAATCTTTTTCATTATAATTTTTTAATTTTTCAACCTAAAATGACGTCGATTTAAGAACGAATGTAGATAATTTATCTACATTCACTTTAGAAACATTCAAGCCTTAAATATATTATTATTGTTATTATTATTGGACTTAGTTTCACTAGTACTGGGTGATAGATGTTTTAAGGCTAAAATTAAATGGGTTAGCTGTTGAAGTTTTTTTCAAACAACTGCATGAAAGAAATTGTATGCACACATACATGCAATGATCTAGATCATGCCATGAAAATTTGAAATTTTAAAAATTTCAAAGAAGAAAGACAAGTAGAGAGACAAACAAAGAAAAATCTCTATATTGCTGTCTGGTCATGTCTTCCCTTTTCTTCCACTATGCAATATCAAAGACTAAAATCACATTAGGATTAAAAAACAATTGTGATGCGTTACATTATTGATTTAGAAAACTAAGATGAAAAAAGGGGGTGGGGAAAAACTTCTCTTTCGGTCGGATAGGATAAGGTTGCTTTTTTACTTGGTCAAAAAGATATACATGTTAGAAGTCATGTTGCCTGACTTAAGATTAACTTACAATCAGGTATAGAGGGTGGGCCTGTGATTGTGCTTTGGAGGAAATGCATGGTTTGGTTGCATTTCATTCATTTCACTTCCCATGGTTGGTTGGTTGATATATACGGCAAACCCAAGTGCCAGAGGAAATGAAAAGTAGTGAGTGGCTACTTGGAAATGACCTTGTGGCTAAGTGCGCCACAGCCCAGGTCGTTCACACACACAACAGGCATATATATAAATAAATAAATAAAAACAAAACAGAATGACATTTATGACTATCATCAATGGCGGAGTTAGACAAAAAAAAATTAAGCGGCCAAATTATTATGTAATTTTTCCTTTGAAGTTATAATTATTTATATGATTAAAAAAGTTAGAAATGATGCTAATAATTAAAGATTTCTGTAGATTTTGAAAGGAGGCTAGTATTAGATATATGACCAAATAATTAAAAATAATACTCACTTCTAAAGGTTTATATGATTTTAAAGGGAGGCAAACACCCCGCTAACCCCCTTATCACTCCACCACTAACTATCATTATCAAAATTAATCCCTCACCTCTAACCCATTTTTATTGGTTTGTTTATTACTCATTCTAACTAATCCATTTTGGTCTTAACTCCCATATCCTTTCTAAAGAAAATGGGCTTTGAGTCTCTCAAGCACGGAAGATTTTTCGGTTTCCAGTAGACATAAAAGCATAGTGAGATCCACCATTTTTTTTTTTTTTTTAAATAACTTCTTTTTTAGTCACATGACACAAGAGAATAGACTTAGGAGAGCTATTCTCCCAAAGAAAATATGCATTAATCATTGGACTTTAATTGCTTCTTTTATAATTACCGTTAATATTATTCTTACCATTACCATTTATTCGTTTGTACTATGCTTAAATGAAGTTTCAGTTTCATTAATCATATAACAGGGTTTTTACCATTGTGATCATTTTTTCCCATTAAATTTAAGAGAAATACACCGTATTAATGATGATTTGTAAAATGTAAAGCTTAAAAAAAAGGGAGCAGAAATTAGGCTTCAAAGTAAATGACCCAATAAAGTTTTCATGGGCCTAAAACAATCCTTGCAAAACAAAACCTCTTTGTTTTGGTGTATTCCACTAAACAGACCTCAACCTTGCAATTTATACATTCACCCTCCAAAGTGAAACCATTGGGCTTACACAGAAAAAGGAAAAAGAGTAACTGGTTCAACAGATTTCACTTCTATTAAGTTTATGTCTAAGCCCAAAACTCATCTAATAACCAATCTAACTATCACAGGGTTGCATTGTGGCTTCTTGTTTGAGTTCTGTCCACAAACTTGAGACTCTATTATTATTTTCTTTATCATCATAAACAATCTATGTCAGCCAATCAAGAAACGCTTGCTATTATCAGCACGCTCAAAATATCAGAATTGAACTTCATCCAGAAACCAAAAATGAGAGAATATTTTACATAATCCAAAAATTCAGTTTCACTTGTTGTTCATTCTTATGGTAGCTTTCTGGAACTGGGTTTCCCACTTACTCTCAGATGTTGGGTGGTGCACTGTCAACCCCAACAACTCAAAAACTCAAGGCAACAAGAACAATTGCAATGCTTTGTCCAACTCATAGATTATTGTCTACCAGTTTTTGTCTCTTTAAGGTACTTTCTACTTTGTTTTTCTTATTGTTTCATATTTATTTATTTATATTATGATTCTTTAGTTTGGTAATGGATACGTGTAAACTCTTTTAAATCTTTATGTGACTCAAATTTTTGTGCTTGTTTATTGTAGATCCCAGTATCAAGTACAAGAGGATTTTCGTCAAAGGAGAATTGTTTTTTCAGAGGCCACCAAATCAACATCAAGCAATTTTTTGGGCTTATCTCAAGGCGTGCTCCACGAAACAAAGCAGGTGCTACTGTGCTGTCAATGCACTCTTCAAGAGCTTCATGAATTTGAATATAATTGTATTGATTATTACACTAACATCATGCCTAGTCTTTTCTCCGATGAAAATGAGTACTACTATTTTACATCAATGTTTGCATGCAAATTTATAGCGTTAAGTGTCATTTGCTTATCTGATATTGATTAGTGTGAATTATTGAAATGAAAATTGAATTTTCCAGATGAGAAAAGAAATGATAGTTGAAAGTGTGAGCAACATTTTTTCATTACGAAACTTCATTATAGTTTCAATCATATATTTAAGTAGCTTGAAAAGGATTTGAGAAAGTAGTTTCTTGTAGCACTCACATTCCAATGTTGCAGGAGTTGTTGTTTCTCCAAGCTGTGTCCTGCCACTGACAGAAGAGAATGTAGAGAAGGTTTTGGATGAGGTAAGGCCTGGTTTGATGGCTGATGGAGGGAATGTGGCTTTACATGAGATAGATGGCCTTGTTGTTGTCCTCAAGTTACAAGGAGCATGTGGTTCATGTCCTAGCTCAACTATGACATTAAAGATGGGAATTGAAACTCGCCTCCGGGATAAGATTCCAGAAATCATGGAAGTGGAGCAGATACTTGATACTGAGACTGGTCTTGAGTTAACTGAAGAAAATGTTGAAAGTGTATGGAACTTTATGCATCATATCTAGCATTTCCATAATTTCATTGGTATTATGCATCATCACGGTCTTTTGGATTTTAAATTAAGGTGTAAAAGCTAATTGATCTGCTAGACACTTGTTCTGCATCATGTAGATGGACTAATTACAAATTGTAAATATTTGATCATAGGACTATAACTTCTGATTAAAAAGTTTTTTCTTTTAAGTTTCATGCATCATACTTATCAACTTGACAAAGAGTGATTGGTGTACTATGCAAATCCATGATGAATATTCCTTGTTTACTGAGGCCAGAAAGCTTCTGTCATTTCTTCAATCATTCAGATAGTGGCATAAACATTTTTTTACCTTGAACAGAAGATAAATGCTTAAATTATCTTCCATGCCAACTATTTCTTGTGGTTAATATATTTGTAAAAATTCTCTCTATAACAAATGTAGACATGTATCTGTAAGCTGTAGGATTCATGTTGGTAAGTGACAACTTGCTTTTGCTTCATTTATAGATTAGAAATCTTATATTGTTCAATATTCAGGTTCTTTCTGAAATTAGACCATACCTTGTTGGCACTGGGGGAGGAATATTAGAGCTTGTTCAAATCAATGATTATGTTGTCAAAGTTCGGCTAAGTGGACCAGCAGCTGGGGTTATGACAGTTCGTGTTGCCTTAACACAGAAGTTGAGAGACAAGATACCTTCTATTGCGGCTGTGCAGCTAATAGATTGATGTAACATACAAGTTCTTATATATTTTGACTTTTCTGTAAATGAAATTGAACCAATCAATAGAAAGAACATGTATAATTCTGAGGAGAAAAAAAATTCAGTATCAAAATTACTCAGTTATATAGGATTTGACGTTTGCCTCCTCCCTTTACTTCAGAAGATTTTATTCTAGCAGGTGAAAAGAAGTATTAACATTCCTTATATCACTCTCAGCAGTTCATTGTAAAGTTGTACCAGTTTTCTTGACTTTAGGATATGTTTGGATTATCTTATTATATGGTCAAAATAACTCAATCAAAATCCTAGTGGGAGAGCTTTTGAAAAAAAGAGACAAAATAAATTATTCCCTTGAATTTAAGCTATAAACAAAACATGCATTTAACAGCGTCATGGGAAGGTGTTTTCTGCATTGGCCTTATGGCAGAAGTTTGAACTCGGGTGCTCATCTACCTGCTTATGGTTCTGATGCCCCACAACCTTAGATTTTTCTGGCTGCTTCTTAGGAGTTTGATTAGTTTGTTAAATCCACAGAAATACAGAAGAAAATACCACAACAAATCTGCAGGCTACATGAGGTAAGAGCCATGAAGAGAAGGCAAACGTTAACTATGGATACAGCTTACGTTTAGATCTAATTTGCATCAGGTTGGTTTGGCTTAAACAATCATTAATAAGTTGAAAAGCTGTGAATTTGATTGTGTCAGATCTTCTGTTTACTTTTATTCATTTTAGTTTGCATTTATGCGATGTATAGTATATGCCATTGTCCTTAAACGAGTTTTATATCAAAGGAGTTAACAGCCGATTGTGTAACATACGCTAAACTAAAATTAATGAAAATGACACCTTGCACATACTGAACATAATGTTATTTTATTTATGGGGTTTGCATTTGTCATTTAACATGACACAACAAACTTTCTTACACACACAACGTTTTGTGGAGCCCACACCTTTTTGAAGAAAAAAGAAAAAAAGAAAATTACGGCACGCAAAACGAATTTCTATAATATTACAGAATCACTTTTCCTACAATATAACTCTTATAGAACCCTTTATTTATTGCTTTATTGCTATCTTGTTGACTATGCTCAAACTCTTTGTTTTGCCTAAAAACCATCTAAACCAGTAATTACAAACTACAAATTGCTACTCTTTCAAGCATAATATCTCAAAGTACGGGTCAAAATGTTCACTCTGATGCTCAATCTTATGTATCATTATCTCCCAGCCTTGAAAAGCTTTTTGTAACGCTAGTAGTCATCTTCATTACTTGACATGAAATATCTCTTCACAAATGCAGCAGCAGCACAAAGAAATATAAACAATAGTATAGTGCAAGCACACCAATACTATAGTTGCCAACAAGCGGAGGGGTCACTGGAGGATTGACATTAATATTGGTCCTGTGAATTGAAACAAGTTTCACAAATATAAGAATTCCCAAAATGATATACAGATGAAATATTACCTATTGTCTTATGCATATGGTCGTACAAGTAAGAGAAAAACTACTCTTATTTTATATGTGATAAATTTCTCTCCTACACACTCTTTGATAACTGTGCCATTTTTTCTTTTCTTTTCTTTTTATTTTTCAGATAATGGAGCCCACAAGTTTATTTCTATGACATGATATAACTTATCTCCTTTAACATGAGATTAATAAAACAGTACAAGTAATGTGATATGGATTTTCCTGAGCAAAAATTCTATTCATGTATGATACAAGATTAATTTATTTTCTTCTAATATGATCATTCGGGTAAATCGTGGTGCATAATACTCCTCGAAATGGAAGGATAGGATTGAGGTTGATTATACATTATTTTGAATTTTGAATTTTTGCAAAGAAGATATTTCGCACAACAATGTCAAATTAAAAAGAGTCAATTTATTATGAATTATAAACTTATAAGTCAAAATGTAATAGGTCGATGTATTTCCAACGATAAGTAAAACTTTGCTTTTGTTATATGGAAGAGTTCAAATGAAATTGAGCTGAAGTTTCCATGGGAAAACACGTGACATCTAAACTCTCACGGGAGAAAAGAACTTTCTTTATCATAAGACATGACCAGACAAATTGTAAACAACCTTGAAGTCACCACCCCAAAAGCTAGCTCAAAGAGTGGGAGTGTCCAAGGCCTTATAAATGCCATATTAGTTGTCCATCTAATCAATGTGGGACTATATATCTCAACACGTCCCCTCACGCAAGAGCCCTTTGGCCAAGAAGCGTGGAATTGCACAGGCCTAATTTTTGGTTTACCATTTTATGCTTTTTATTTTAATTCCACTCTAAAGCGGGAGACGGTGAGGCTCTGATACCATGTAAAGAACCTTGAGGTCACCACCCCAAAAGTTAGCTCAAAGGGTGGGAGTGCCCAAGACCTTATAAAGGCCATATTAGTTGTCCATCTAATCAATGTGAGACTATATATCTCAAGACAAATCAAAACTGCAAAGTGAAATGATTAAATTTAGATATAGATTCAGAAAAACGATATATATAATATCATAATGAAGTGACTAGATTTATGATCAAATCACGACATGGCTGAAAAAATAGGCATGATTCAATTAAGTAGATAGCTATCTGCTAAGACTTATGTTGTACCCTCACAAATTAATAATTGCATCAGTATAGATTATAATTTACCTTGATTTTTTACTGACTCTTGGTTTGGAGTGAAGAGCCGGTGACCTGAAAGAACTGGCCACCGGTCCAATGATTCACTTAGTAATATGTCGTGGAACTATTTTTACAGATATTAACAAGAGGAGTGTTATTCTTACAATTTATATGTTTTATAATTATTTATAATTTATTTTTTCATCGTTGATTTTCGTCAATTCAATAGTTATAATTTATTGAAAATTAATAATTAATTAAAAATACGACCCAATAAATTAAAATCGTTAAATTGACAAAAATCAACGATAAAAAAATATATTATAAAATGTAAAATTTTTAAGTTATAAGAATAATATTCCTCTGGTTCAATTATTGATTATAGATAGGTTGTGGAACTAGTGATATGTTGCCCTTTAGTTGGATACAGATTGTTAGGTCTGTGACCAATTAATATACATTTAATAATTGAATTATTGATGATTGGTGTAATAATACTGTGAAAAGTTTAATGTAAAAGTAATACTATTGAAAACTCCAAGTACAAAAGAAGAAAGTCTTGCAATTCAAAAAAGATAATTATAACTTATAAGTGTAACTTTAACCCAAAACTTAAGGTACTAACTGAATTTAATTAATTATTTTGCATTTTTCTAATATGCTCCCTCACTTGTGGGTTTGAAGCATGGATATAGTATGGAGCTATTCTTTGTTTTATATATCTTGTGCTGCACATGTTCATTTTTTGATTTACTGCTTTTCTTAATTTCACTTCAAAGTGGAGAGTTCAGTGAGAATTAAATTTATGACCTCTTAATTTGGGGGTGAGCCAAATTCTTTTTTCCTTTTCAAATCTCAGATCGTTTAACTTGCTTTTTTGATTTCAATTATTTTAACGGATTATTATTTCTTATGATATAAGATATAATTTTATTATATATATATAAATGTGTGGGGTTAATGATTTTTTTTTCTCTTTTTTCTTTTCACATGAGTCTCACATATTTTTATGTGTATAGGAGATAAATTTATTTTTTATAACATAATAAAAATGAAACTATTATTTTAAATAGACTGGAAAGGCTGGTTTCACTCCTCCCTCTTTGTCGAATGTGGGAGTACTTCAGTGGCATAAGTGCTTCATTGAACTGTTTAGAGTCAGTATTTTTGTTCCCCATGTTACACCAGTTCTTATGCCAATCATGAACAATTTTTAAATTTTGTTTGGGGGCACCCTACTACCATAATAAATATTATTTCAACTCAAAAATTTTAAAGTATTAGGTAAGATTTAATTAATTATTTTATACATTTTTGTATCTATTAGACCGATAATAAATCAATAACCATGAATAAACAAGTGAAGTAATCAATGTTATTAAAACCGGCCTGGTCATTGACCTGGTCGAGGTATCGGATCACTGGTTCAACCAGTGGGTCACTGGTTCAACCGCATGATCCGGTAATTATATGTAATTTTATAATTTATATTAAAAAATTATAAACATACTCAAATATCTAAAAAAATATAAAAAATTTCAAATATTTTAATACAAAAAATAATAAATCACATATTATTATCAAATAAAAAATCAAACAAAAATATAATGATCGTGATACGGAGCTTTAGGTTCAAAAAATGACATATCTAACTATAAATAAATTCAAAATTTTATGCATAGTACACAATTAAGATAATATTAGTGTTGTAGGTACATAACTTATGTAAGTCAATAAGCAAAAAAAATTCAAATATGACTATTATGATTTTTTTTGAAAAAAACAAAGATTTTGATTTTTTTTGTGGACCGGGCCGGGTCACCAGTTAATCGACCGGGTCACCAGTTTTTTATGAAAACCGGCCGGGTCGCATCGGTTCTGATGCATGACCGGTTCGTTACTTCAACCGGACCGGTTATATGACCAATTTACCGATTCCCGGATCGACCCGACTGGGTCGGTCCGATTTTAATAAGTAATAACTACACTTTAATTATTTGATAGTGTTCATACCTTGGATATCGTCAGTGGCGAAACCAGGTAGGTGGTGCTAATTTTTTAAAATGGTATAGATTTTCTTATTTTTTTTTTGATATAACCTATATATTAGTTGGATTTTTAAAAACAATACAACTTTGACACCACCTAAATCTACTGGCTGAATCTTTTGGCACTACCTAATTTTTTTCTCGTTGTCGGTCATCTTGTGAGTAACAGGAGATGGTTTTACAATAACTGACATTATAACAGCCTTGAACTTGCGCAGTTGCGCTTATGGGTTAGTAGAGTGTGGGAATTGCTGGAGAAGCTTTTGTGGGATGGCTATGCTTATGCACGATAATTTTCCATCTACCAAAATTTTCTGTCCGAAATTTGATTCTGATTTTCTGTATACCCATGATTTTTTTTCTTTATTTTTATGCTGATAAACATTATAACCTATATGGTAATTGCTTACTTGTTTCATGCTGAGCATGAACACTATTTATAAAAATTTAAAAATAACATTTTTATTCAGCGCCAAACTATAAAAAAAACAATATTTAGCATGTAAATTAATGTATAACACTTATGTGATTCAATAAAATTAATTTCCTTCTCACTTTTGAAAAATCTAAAGCAAACAAAAAATTGTTTACAGTAATTATGTATATAATATATATGATCAACTTATACCATTAATGTATGAATAAAAAGACATACACTTAATCTTAGTTGTTGATCATACATAAATTTAATGACTCGCATAATTAATTAATAAAATAGAACCATTAAATATTTATATATGTGAAATTAATAACTAAAATTAGATATATTATTTACATAGGCATAAATTGATCACCTCCTATATATAACTGTGAATATAGATATTAAAAATATAAATGGTGCATATTTACCAACAAAATTGTAAATGGTGCATAAAATATGTCCAACAAAAATTAATCCCTTAATTAATATTTTATTTTCATCCAGCAATTGTATGATTTTATTTATGTCCTAATATTTTTAAAATTCATCGAATTTGTAGTAATTAATAACTAATATTATATATAATTTTGAGATGAAAATAAAATTTAGAATAGAGTTAAGAGATTAAAAAATATATTTTTGCTTTATTCAATACTAATACCAATGTGATACACGAAACTATTGAAAAAGGAAAATAACAGTATTACGCTTCTGATTTGTTACAAAAAATACATTTTAATTGTTTCTGATAAAGTAATTTATTTATTTTTTCATCAAATTTTATTGTAAAAGTCCAAGCATTTCTATGTTTCATAAGAATTGCTTTGCGAAGTTATTATGATCCGAGATATAGCAAAATAATTCGATTCTGCTTATAAAAATGACATGATTTATTATTTAATCAATAAATTTATGAAGGAAAAATTTATATTTACAAACTTTATTTACAAATTTTACAAACTATATTATGTCTTACTGATAAGATACTCTTGAGTGAAGTCTTATTGGTAAACTATAACATAATTTGTAAAAAAAAAAAATTGTCAATATAACCCTCCTCATCTACGAATAATAATTAAACATGAAAAAACATTTAGAACAAGATTGAAATAAATAATCAAATGGTCTATTCATTAAAAGGGCGTACTTTCTCAACATATTTTTTTATATAATTGTTGGATGAATTTCATTAAATATAATATGAATCCAGCTTAATTATTTAATTCGACCACATAAAATTTCTCCAGTAATAAAAATAGATAAAGTATTTCTCCAGTCACTGGATATAAGTTATCTTCAGTGACCTCCAAAATTACGTCGTTTTGAATTAATAATGATATTTTTATAATTTTGTTTATTTTTTTTTATGAATTTTAACAAAACACCCCTCATTAATTTTCTTAAAATTACGGAAACACCCTTCATTAATTTAAAACGACATAGTTTTAAGGGTCATTGAAGATAACTTATCTTCTGTGACTGAAGAAATACTTTACCCAATAAAAATATGATAATAAACAATGTGTTGAAGAGTGTGCTACTAGTATCTCTTTTTTATTTATTAATTAAGAAGTAAATTAACAATTTTTTAATTAAATTCTTAAATTTTCGTAAACTTTACTTTAAAATATGTACTCTTTTACTCAAGTTCCAATTTGTCAATATCTTCCAATTTGTCATCACGGGGTCTCGCCAGACTCGCCACTAAACACACCCACTCAAAACACAGCAGAACTAACCCCCAAGGGTAGCTCAGTTGGCAGCTGAGCTCTCAAGAGATTGCTTGGTGCAGGGATCAAACCATGCCTCAAGCAGTTTCTTGGAAAATCTTTGGGGGCCGGAGGATAAGCCAAAATTTTTTCGGTTGGGAGTTAGTCTCGTCCTTTCTCCGGTTACGAAACTTAGTGCACCCACTGTTACAGTTACAATGAGGAGCTAGCCCGTTACGGCACAGATGCAGCTCTTATAATGCGATTTTTGTTCACCCTGTTATAGCAGTGTTTTGCCGCCACTACACAAGCCATAGTGGAACGCATGCTGAAACAATCATTTACAGATGAATAGCCGTGAAATTGATTAATTGATTCTGTGGTTCGCTGTAATTATTAAAAGGGTAATAAAAGAATAATGTTGTAGAAAAGTTGTTAAGTTATGTTATAGAGATAAATATTATGGGATCAAATTTTTTTTGTTTTGTTTTTTGAAAACAAGTGTAGATCCCAAAATTTCTATTTTTATAACATGCCTAAATTTTTTCTACAATATTATATTTTTTCCCTTATTAAAATTGTGAAAAACAGAAAAAGTACAGAAATTGTGAATGCGAATTTTTTTTTAAGAATTAAAATATAAAATAATACCTCTATGGTTATATCGAGTAGGGTATCGGACGCAAATTTTGGGAAGTGAAAAGAAAAAAAAGGTTCGACATTTCTCATATTGCTCCAGATAAGAAATAAATTTTACAGCAAACACATTTATGTGAGAGTTCGCATACGTATCCTGACATTAAAAAAAAACACAAATTAGAATCTGCATGCATATCCTGATTTTTTGTGTTGCTGCAAAAATTTTCTTCTATAGTAATAATAGAAGTACATTTGCCAAAAAAAAAATATCAAATTATAAATCGATTCAAATTGTATTAAAAATATATATTTTTTAATTGATTCAAGAATTAAATCATTTTATTCGAATTAGTTCAAAAAATATATCATTTTTTAAAAATTAGTTAGATTTTTGAACCGATTCACTTTATCAATTTAATTTGGACTAAAAATCAAACTGAACGAAACCATACACTTTTAGAAATGTAAAAAATCTAAATGACTGATACAAATTGAATTACGAGCTAAACCGAACTACATCACATATTTTCGAGTTGATTTAAGAATCGAATAATTTTCTTCAAATAAGTTTAAGAACTGAGTCACTTTTTAAAACTGATTCAATTTGCCCGAATCAAACCACTTTTCCAGTTCAATTCAATTGGATATATATATAAAAAAAAAAAAAAATGAACCATGCACACCCCTAAGAGGAGCATACTGATTACTGACAATCTTGTTAGAGAATGACGAGTTTGAGTGATAGATGCCTCATATATGCATCCCCATATATGACAACATTATTTTGGTAATATGTTTCGAAATGATATTGAAACGGTATTTGTTTTATAAATTTGAATTACAGCAGTTTCTTGCGTAAAATAAGTTTTAAGAAATGATTTTATAAAACGATTTAAAATAAACAAAACAGAATGAAACAAGCCCAAAATAGGGTGCAATCTTCTGTTGGCAAAAAAATTAAGCTCGTCATGATAAAGGATACGTCTCGGCCTTTTTTCACCTTTGAAGATGACACATCGTCGACCTTCTACCTTCTTACCACTGTAATATAACACAACACGAACAGAATCAGGATTTGAGCTCATTTTTAAATAGAATAAGAAATAAAATTCAAATACTAAATTAAAGATAAATGAATGTTGGTGGAGAAGAGAGATATGAAGAGAGAGAAGGTGTGTGAATTGAATGGAGGGGGTGTGGGAATATATAGAGCACACATGTGACGCCTCAATGGGGCGTCTTCTCAAGGGGAGAGACGCCCCATTGTGACGCCCAAAAGTGGCGTCACATTGTGCATCAGATGTGTAATTTTTTACAAAACAACATTAAATGCGTAATTATTTAATTTAAATGCATTATTTTAATTTTTTTCCCATCTTCTGTTATCTTCGTAGTTTGCATATATGCGACGAATATGCTGTAGCTGTTTTTGTTGTCGAAGAAGTTAAGCGCCGTTAATGTAACAGATACTAAACTAAAGTTGGTGGAAATGACAAATTGAACCGAGTGAACATGGTCTTAATTTATTTGCACTTTTATTTATAAATATTGGTTTTGTAACAACCAACAACCATCAACCATCAAAGCCAGAAATTAGAAAGCACAAATTGATTCTCGTTCGAACATAGTATCTCGATATACGTCAAACAAATTGTTCACAAGGTTTGGTTCACTCAGCTACTCGATCTTTGTATCATCATCTTCCTCTCTTGACATGAAGTATTTCCTGATAACAGCAGCGGCAAAACCAATAAGTATAAACAAGAGTATAGTTTTAATTCCAGTCTCTCCAATGCATTCTGCTACAGTGGGACCTGGTCCGAAGAACGAAAATGGAGTACAGCCCCAGCTCCCAAAGATTGGCACACCAATGCCACAACCATAGCCACCAACTAGTAGATGCTGCTTTGGAGATTCGACATTGTTCTCGGTCCTCCTAATTGACATAAGTTATAAGAATAAGAAATATTCCCTATTCACATGGTCATACAAGTAATGTGATATGTTTTTATTGAACAAAGTTCCATTCAAGTATTATACAAAAAGGATTAATTTCCTTTTTTCCAATATAATCCTCCGATGATTATGAATAAAAATGAGTCGATTTATTATGAACTATATAAAGTGTTGTGGATTTAGAGCAAGATCTGTATCTCTCAAGGGGTATAGTAGGTTGATATGAAGGTGCTCAAGGAAGTAATGGTATAAATCAAAGCTTAAAGAGAGTCACGGCAAGTGTTGTCTCATAGATGGCTGCAAAGAGAGGGTGATGTGTACGGTGGCTCTAAAATCTAATAGAGTACATAATGACTCATAAATGTGATAGAAATCAAGTGTCTCCTTTGTTGGTGACGAGGAGTTTATATAGGATATTGAATATTCTCTAATCACGAGAGAGAGAAGAAAAAGGTGAATCAAAACATTAGCGTTTGCCTTTACTATTGAGTGAGAAATTGTCTCATCATCATGGGTGTAAGATAGTAAGTTGTGCAGGGAGATAAAAATCTCATATGATAAAGTTTAATGCTCACTCATGAGGTATCATCTAAAAGGATCTCTACTGGGCCTTTTGATATCTGGCCCAGTATGTTGAGCCTGTGAAGGCCGGCCAAAACATTGTATTTATACCAATGAAACAAAATCAATAGTCTATATACTTCTAGCGACCAATATAATTTTTTCCCTATGTTATATGAAAATTTTAAAATGATTTTGAGCTGAAATTTCGACTGGAAAACATGTGACATCTTTGCCTCTAGAAATGATTAATGAAGATGTCTAAATGACCAGACAAATTAAAATATCATAATGAAATTGGTTAGTTCAGAAAAACGATACAATGTAATTGCATTATGAAATGATTAAATTCGTGATGAAATGTAGAACATATGGTTGAAAAGATGAGCATGATCCAATTAATGGAGAACATAGCTACCTGCTATACACTTATTGTGCCTTCACAAATTAATAATTGCAATGGTATTGACTAGGGCTCATAAAAATTTACCTTGAATTCTTGCTTTTGGGTCCGGCGGGAGTCGCCGGTGACCTGAAGAACTGGCCACCAACCCTACCACCAGTCCTACCAGTTGATGCATCATCCAATCCAAACATTGCCAACTTTCCCAGCATGTTCTCATTCTTCCTAGAAAAACACCCGACAAAAATCATTAATTCAAGAAATCTAAGAATAGTAATAGATAATATTGAATGAAATAAATAAGAACTTTTTTTTAAGAGCTCCCCAATAAAGGAACGAAACCACTCAGGGTTGTGGTTACAGTGGTCTAAGGACTACTCCACAAAGATGGGAAGATAGTCCGAGACCGGGGCTTTATGCATTGGTAAATCATAAAACTTTAGAACTATAAAAAATAAAAATTAGAGATATTTTATTGAGAAAAGTATTTGTTATTTTAAATAATATAATTTTATATCGTTTTAAGTATTTATTTATATACCAAAGATAATGACTTGAAATCTTATTGTTTTGTAGACTTGGAATTTGGATGTTATTAATATCAAATTATCTTGTATTAGTTTTTTATTGTCTATTAATTTATTTTAACTTTTTATGAGTTTTAAGATTTGTTTTAGTTTGAAGACTTTAATTTTTCAATGATTTGTAACTTTTAATGACTTTTTTTTTTGTGAACGTAACTTTTAATGACTTTATTTTGATATAGTTAGTGATTTGTATGATGAAAGTTTTAGGCTTTTCGAAAAATTGAAAACCGATCCAATTCAAACCGAATAAAATGGGAGTGGATTGGATTGAATTTTTAAAAAATTTTAAACCGAATAAATAATTATATGATCAAATCAAAGGGATTGGATCAAATATTTTTGCTTCAAAATTTATCCCATCCAGACCCGAACATCTATAATCTCTATTATTAGCGTGGCATGGAATGTCTAGTTAAAATTATTTTCAATCCTCCTCTAATCCTACTTTCGTCGCCGTGGATCAAAGCCTCAGACTCTAGCCGGAGAACCGCCATTGATGGACAAAATATTTATGTCCCTATATAAATATTCAATTCAGCCGATATATATATATATATAGGGTCAGGATCATTTTACACCAGTGTAAGTTACACTCTCAATCTTGACCATTGATCCCATTTATATCTAACGGCTCTAATTTTTTAGTAATGTAAGCCATTAGATACAAGTGGATCGATGCTCAAGATTGAGTGTAAGAATTATAACTCTTACACTGGTGTAAGAATATCCAGCCCTATATATATATATATATATATATATATATATATATATATATATATATATATATATATATATATATATATATGTGTGTGTGTGGAGAAGGTTATATTTACAAACTACACTAAGTACGACCGGTCATACTTCAATCAAGAGTGTATGACCAGTCATACTTAATGTAACTTGTAAAAAAAGTTTGTAAACGGATCGTTCTCCTATATATATATATATATATATATATATATATATATATATTCCTTTTGAGATCCAATTACTAAGAGCCTGTTTAGATCCTCGCTTTTTAAGTTAGAAGCTACTTATAAGTTAAAGCTAAAAAAAGAGCTTAAAAGAAAAACTAAAAGTTATTTGGTGACTACTTCAATTTTTAGTTTAAAAACATATATTTCAAAAACTCTCTCTCTCTCTCTCTCTCTCTCTCTATATATATATATATAGCTATTTGTTTAAAAAAAATGCACACAATTCAAAAAAAGTAGATAAGAGCTTACAAACTCCTCCTAAGAGCTTTTGGCTTTTAATTTTTTTCTTCATTATAAAAAGAGCTTTTCATTATAAGAGCTTTTCTCAAAACCTGTTTGGCCTAGCTTCTGCTTCTAAGTAACTTTTAGCTTAAAAAGAGAGGATCCAAACAAGCACTAAGATAATTTCTTTTTATTTTTCGTGTGCGGGATCTGTTACAAGGGATTCCAACGTGTGCCCCAAGTTTTCCTGCGTCCACCACAACACGTTGAGGGCGCTATTGGACCTCACTGGCATAAAGAAGCACTTTTGTAGAAAACACGAAAAGAAGAGGTGGCATGCACATATGTCGTAAGGGAAGGCATGGAGGTTTATTTCCAACAAGAAGAACTTGGTGGGTCAGAAGGCTGGTGTAAGTAAATAGAAAAGTACCTTAAAAGGGGTAGTTGAAAAGCAAACTATGACTGCATCTTCAAGTCTCATGGTGAACAAGGAAAATATTTCCTCGGGTAACAAAAATGATTCTCCAGTTCTTGGAATGTTGTTTACAGTTGTGGCTGCTAATCCTGTTAAAAAAAGTAGTGGGAGTAAATCTTTGGTGGTGAACTGCAAGAAATATGTGGTTAAGGCTCCCTTAATAAAAGGCAAAGGAGCTGCTAAAGAACCTATTCTTAGATTTGGAGCAGGCAATAACTCAAATGATAAGAAGAAAAATGTCTTGGAGGGAGAAGAGAATGGGGCAGGGGAACCTTATCCAGTAAAAGATAATTTTGTTCTCATCTCTGACAAGTATTATGTTGATGATATGGCTGTTGTTGATTCTCTGAAAGAACCTGAGCCTCCGGATCAAATCATGGGAGAGTCAATAAAGCTGGAGGATGTCAATGCAGGTATGGAAGTAGACTTATCCACTAATGCTAATTTAGATAATGCTATGAATATTAGCTATGATTCTGTTTGTGGTGATGGTCTTACTGGGAGTCAGAACCAAGGGGTTGAAAATCATGATGGAAGCAGCAAGAGCTTAGTGATCTTGCAAAAAAATCAAAATTTACCATGAATATTTTCACATGGAATTGTAGAGGTGCTGCAAAGAAAAAATTTAAGAGCACCTTCAGTAGATTTCGAATAAAGTACAAGGTAGGTGTGGCTGCTATTCTAGAGCCTAGAGTGAGTGGGAAAAAAGCTATCAGAATTATTCATAGATTGGGTTTCTCTAATTATATTATAGCTGAAGCCCAAGGTTTTTCTGGAGCTATTTGGCTTATGTGGAATTCTAATGAAGCTATGATTTCTCTCATTTCAAAAAAGATCAATTCATTCACTGCTGGATTGAGATTGCTGATATGAAGGGATACTTTTGGATGGCTGTTTATGCTAATCCACAAGAGGGGAAATGTAGAACTCTGTGGGAAGATCTGAAACAGATTGGGAGGACAATGGATGAACCATGGTTGATTTTAGGAGACTTTAATGAAATTGCTTGTGCAGGGGGGAAGAGAGGAGGAGGTCCTGTTGATTGCAATAGGTGTAACCAATTTACAAATGTCTTGAATGCTTGTGTTGTGATGGATTTGGGAGAGGTGGAAATGGATTCATGGAGAAGTCCTAAGTTCCTTCATTTAAATAGGGTCTTTAAGAGACTTGACAGAGCAGTTGCTAATGAGAATTGGAGAGCCACTTTTGAAGATGCTGATGTTCTAACTCTCCTAGACTTTTCTCTGACCACTGTCCTATTCTTGTCAGAATGGAAAAGGAGGAATCAGACAGGAGAGAGAGAGAGAGAGAGAGAGAGGCCTTTTAGATTCCTTGCCTCTTGGCAGTATGATCCTAGATTTAACAATTTTATAAGAGCTAATTGGAAGCAAGATGCTAATCTGTGTGATAGTTTAAATTCCTGTGTTCCTGCTCTTAAGGATTGGAATAGAAATGTGTTTGGATTTATTCATCATAAGACGAATAGAATAATTGCTAGATTGGATGGGATACAGAAGCATAGTAGCAGTAATAATAGCAGGCAGCTTGAGAAGCTGGAAGCTAATCTGAGAAAAGAGCTTTCAGGTATTCTTGATCAAGAGGAGCAACTTTGGTTTCAAAAATCTAGGGGGGATTGGATAAGAGATGAAGACAGAAATACTAGATTTACATACTAGTACCTTAATCCGAAGGAAAAGAAACAAAATTATAAAGATTCAAGATGAAACTGGTCACTGGATAAATGGGGAGGAGGATCTTATTGCCTTGGCTAGAAATTTTTATCTTAATCTTTTCAAGGAAGAAGTGGTAGATCTGGATTGGCTGCAAACTAATAACTCTTGGCTAGAATTAAGGGAAGATCAGTTGGCCTTGGTATCTTTGAATATTGATCTGAAGGAGGTGAGAGCTGCCTTCTTTCAAATGGCTCCTTTAAAAGCTCCTGGTCCGGATGGCTTCCCTGCTTTGTTTTACCAAAAAAAATTGGGAGTTTCTTAAAGCTCAAATTTTTAAAAGCATGCAGAAGTATATTCTTCAGCCGGATCTGATCAAGGAAATTAATCACACTCTTCTAGCTCTTATCCCCAAAATTGATAGACCTTGTCTTATGAAGCAATTCAGGACAATAGCCCTTTGTAACTCTATTTACAAATGCCTCAGCAAAATTCTTGCTAATAAGATTAAACCTCTCTCGGGGAGCCTTATATCCCTTAACCAGGTTAGCTTTGTGCCTAAAAGGTATATTCAAGACAATATCATCATTTCCCAAGAGCTGGTCCATGCTATGCATAGAATGAAAGGTAGGAAAAGTTTTTTCTCTATCAAAATTGATTTAGAAAAGGCTTATGATAAGCTGAATTAGAGCTTCATCAGGTCTGTGCTGGATGAAGTGAAGCTGCCAGAGGATTTAGATGAAGCTATAACGGGTTGTGTGACCAGCCCTTATATGGAGGTGCTGTGGAATGGAGCTAGGACTCCTGGATTTCATACTATGCGTGGAATTAGACAGGGGGATCCATTATCCCCCTATCTATTTGTCCTGTGTATGGAGAAATTAGCTCATTTAATTATGGATGAGGTGGAATCCAAGAATTGGATTCCAATAAGGGTTGGTAAGTCAGAACCACTTATTTCATACTTAATGTTTGTAGATGATGTTATTCTTTTTGCAGAAGCATCTCTATCTCAGTTGGAGTCTATCACCCACTGTTTGGAGAAATTCTCAAAGATGTCAGGGCAATGTGTGCGTGTGGAGAAGTCATTTATATATTTCTCTAAGAATGTTTCTCTGGAAACAATGAATTCCATTACCACTGTTAGTGGATTTAAAAAAGTCAGCAACCTTGGATGCTACTTGGGATCTTTAGTTAGGCATAGAAGAATAAAAAGAGATCATTATGCTGATGTTATCTCTAGAGTGCAAGGAAGACTTCAGGGGTGGAAATCAAAATTCCTTTCTATGGCGGGTAGGATCACTCTAGCAAAGAGTATTATCTCTGCCATACCCTCTTATCATATGCAAAACAATATGTTGCATGTTCATGTTTGCCAGAAAATTGAGAGATTACAGAGAAATTTCATATGGGGGGACACTGATATTAAAAGAAGAACTTATTATGTTTCTTGGGATCAAATGTGTTTGCCTAGGGATTGTGGTGGTCTAGGCATTATTAATTTGAGAAGACAAAATGAAACCTTCATGCAGAAGTTAGCTTGGAAAATCATGAATGAGCAGAACAGCCTTTGGGTCCAGGTTATTCTTGGGAAATATGGCAGGAAGCTTAATCCTAATCGCTGCTTAATGTCAAAAGCTTCTGATTCTTCTCTATGGAAAAATATTTGCATAGCTAGAGACAAATTAGTCCAGCATCTTGAATGGGTGGTTGGTAGTGGAAAAGAAATTTGTTTCTAGACTGATTTGTGGGGAGGATGGAAGAGAAGTCTTTACGACCAGGCTGTTTGCAAACCTCCTGACTCCTATCTTTCCCTTAAAGTTTTTGATTTTGTTGATCCTTCTACAGGGGATTGGAATTGGAGCTTTCTGTGCAATTGGCTTGATGATACCACCATCACTAGACTTAAAATTATTAGTCCTCCAGCAAAGGATAATCCTGATGATAGCCTGAAGTGGAAATGGAGCATCCCAAGCAAATCCTTTGTGAGGAATGCATACTGTCATCTTACTGAAGTAAATGTTGGAAAGGATAGAGTATGGACTGCTATTTGGAAATGGAGGGGACCCTTCAGGATTGCAGTATTCATCTGGCTTGCCTGCTTAAATAAACTTCCTGTTAGAATAATGACATGACAGTGGAATAGGGGGGTTTACTTTGTCCCACTTGCTATGCTGATCAAGAAACAATTTTGCATACATTGAGAGACTGCAGGGTGGCTAGGCAAGTCTGGGAGAGATGGTTCTCAGGTAACATACCAATCGAATTCCCAAGTGTTGAAGGAGTAGATTGGTTTAAACTCAATCTGTTTCAATCTTTTTTTAGTAAGCTATGGCATTCTTGGAAGGAGATTTTCTTTGTGACCTGTTGGTTTCTATGGCAGTGGAGAAATTCTAATGTCCATGAGGATTTTTTTGTAATGCCTCAAGATCCTATCCATGCAATTCTGATTTATTTAGCTGATATAAAAAGATGTAGCATCCCTGGACCTCCTTGCTCAGGTACAGAAAGTTACCAAAATTCTGGTGTTAGTGGGCAATTGAAGGATCAATATTAAGCCAGAATTTACGTTGATGGTGCTTACAAATTGACTTCTAGTATAGGAGCGTGTGGACGATTCATCTGTTCCTCTAGTGGAGAGTGGATTGGTGGTTTTTCTTTTAATGTAGGTATTTGTACTTGTACAGTGTTGGAAGCTGAGTTATGGGGCTTATACCATAGTCTCAAGATGGCAGGTGACTTGAATTTCAATAAGGTTTGGATTGGTTGTGATAGCAAAGAGGCTCTGCTTTGCTTAGAAGAGGATGATGAGATTTGTGGTTTTTCTTCCCTAATTTGCAAGATTAGAAAAGATACCTAGGAGATAAATCATCTTCAGCTGGAATTTATCCCAAGAAAATTTAATGTTTGTGCTAATTTCTTAGCTAAATTAGGCTTTAGTCTTAAGGGTGAAGAGTTGATGTTTTACTCCTCTCCCTAGTTAATATTTTACCTTCTTGGTTAGATTTGAGCTCCAGTTTGTCAATGGAGCATATGTGCTTGAACATGCATAATCTGGTTGTGTAGTTGTTTCTGGGCTTGGCCCTCCTTTTTTATATAAAAAAAAAGGCATGGAGGTTCTGTTTCGTCGACGGTGGTGGTTCCAACGAGATTATGAGGATTCGTTTCTCGGTAACATAAAGAGGAGGAAAGGTGGTTAAGCAGGTAACCCGATTGCCACCGCCTTAAAATAACCAACCTCATCCCACTAACATGTTAAAGAAGTAATATTTTTTTAAAAAATTATACTCCACTAGATATAAAAAATATCAAATGAAGATAAAAGAGATATAAAAAATATCATTAATTATTTTTTTAAAAAATTAAAAATTAAAAAATTAAAAATTAACTTCACGGGTCAACCACACTATGGGTTGAATCCATTTTGACTCGCTCTTAAACAGGGCGGCAAGCGGGTTGGCATGTTGGAAATTTCAACCCAATCGCCATTAATTGAGGGTTAAAAATATCAACTCGACAGTTTTTTCACCTCTAAAGGAAGGGAAATAATTTTTCCGCCATATTCAAATAATATGTCACCTAAGCATCTAACATGGAAAAATAATTCATGTGTCATGTTTTGAAAGGAGTAGCACTGAGCATATGTTATGTGCTCCAGAAGACATGCTCCTTCCATTAAAAATATGACACTTTGATTAAAAAATGATTTTCCTCTCTCCTCCGTACAAACATCACAATTATTGCCTGATTTTGATTGGCTCATCCCACTAAGTGAGTGGTACTCCTGGAGCACCGTAATAATTTTGAGTAGCAGTGAACATTTAATGCTACAATAATACTAAATATATTCTTTGCAAGTTTAAGTGTGACTTATTACCTTCTTTGTGGAAAGTCTTAGTACTACGGGTGTAAATAGGCTGAGCTTTGGCTTAAGTAGGCCAGACTTGTATGAAATACTTTAGGCATGTCCTTGTTTGTTTGCCTATCTAGGTGCAAATTATAAGTCTGGTCTGTCTTATATTTAAACAATAAAAGCATTAGCTTAGGCCTGTTATCCTGTTTAAGCCTATTAGACATTCAATAATTAAAAAAATAATTAAAATAATATTAATTTATTATTTAAAATCATTAAAATAATAATTTTATTTATTTTACTTAAAATAAATAATATGATATAGGCCGACCTGTAGGCTTATAGGCCTAGCATGTAAAAGAAAGCTCTTGACTTACTTTCTAAATAACATTTTAAAAGTCTAAGTATGTTCTATTTGCCTATATGTAATAGTCTAAACCCGGCCTAATGTAGATTGGTTCGTAGGCCCCTGTTAGGTCGCTTGACCCATTTACACCCTTACTTAAGACCATGTTATTTATGGTTGAGTTGTGAACCCAAATACTGTTGGCCTAGTCCTACAACGAAGCCTGTGAGGAGTAGATATGAGATAACCCATTTATATTGTCAAGGCTTATTAGTGTGGCAAATGGGTCAAACGACCAAACCCGTCATAAATGGAGGGGGATGGATTGATCTAGTTTTTAAAATAGTGTTTGAAAATAATATCCTTTTTGTGATATATTTGCGAGTCAACTCATTTAACAAAAAAATGATAATAATCATAATATTTATCATTTATACATAAGTTAAAATGTCAAAATAACATAATGTAAGACAATTAGTCATATAACCCAGCGTTATCAAATCTGAGTCGAACCGACCATGTCTACCCGAAATCCAGTGAATCAATCATCTAACCGGATTAAATTAGGTAATAGATCGGTTATGTAATTGACCAAGTAAAAATTGATTTGACTCGACCAATTTTTATCAAAATCGGCGACCCAGGCGATTCACAAAAAAATCGGCGGGTCATGCATTTTAAAATAAATAGAATTTCTAGCAAATTTTTGTGAAGTGCTCCTCCCAAAAGGCCAAAAACTTTCTCCTAAACGGCCAAACCCATTTTGATTTGTTTGTTTTCTCTTGATAGCAGCAAGAGTTAATGTTGTAGACATGTGTTAGATGTTAAATGGTTAAGGACAAAATAAGTATTATATGCTTGTTTGTTTGTTTGTTGGAAAATGGTGTGTGATTTTTTTTTCTCATATTATAATATTGGAACTAATATCATTTTTTACACCTATTTGAGTATGTTGATGGGTTTATAAGTATAAAATACAGATTTGTATATTCTTATCTGGGTCAACCGGTTCAATCGCGACTCACCGGTTGAACTAGTGACCTAGTAACCTAATAAACCGACCGGGTCAGGTATTGATTAACCGAATACAAAAAAATTCAACCAGTCAATCCGTTCTGCCTAGCATGAACCCGTTACAACACATATTTTATGGGTTTTGATTATGTGGGTTGACGAAGTAAATTTGTGACCTAATCTTTCAATCGTGACAAGTTAAACAAGCTAACCTAATGAGTCAGATATTTTTGTCTATACTCAGCTATGCTTTTCTATATTTCTACTTTTTTTTCCAATTATGTTCAATTCTTTCTAGAAAACTTAAGGAAAATGATTCTCGTGCATAATTGTTTTTATAAATTCTTTACATTAAGTCAATTATTAATTAACAAGGTGAATAGATCGATTAATGAACTACTAATTTCTTACTAGGGGTGTCAAAACGGGTTGACACGACACGAATTTGACACGACACGAATATATCAACACGAACATGACACAAATTTTTATTCGTGTCAAAATCTTCAACACGAACATGACACCAATTTTTTGCGGGTTGACACTACACGACACGAATAACATGCAAAATAAGGGTCAAAACAGTAATTGACAAAAAAAAATAAAAAATGGGTCGAAATTAAAAAATAATATTATAAAATAATTAAAAAATATGAATTTTCCACGAACACGAATACATCAACACGAACACGATAAGAATTTTCATGTCGTGTCGCGGGTCGATCCGCATGTCATAACCCATATTGACACCCCTATTTCTTACCAATAAGCTAAAAAAAGATTGATATTTCTATAACCAATTCATATATTGTATTAACCAACGATTGAAGCAGAACTAACTAAATCTTATAACATACCAAAAAGAAAGTCTTTTAATTCTGTAATGAATGAAACATAATATATCAATAACAATGAACAACTAAGTAATTACAGAACTTCCTTTGATAGTGGTCATACCTTGGAGATTGTTGTTCGTCATCTTGTGAGTAATTGCCACACATAGTTTTACCATAAGTCACCGTAAGAGCCCTCAACTTCAACTTATGGGTTGGTAAAGTAAAGGAGTTTTTGAGGAAGCTTTTTTGGGAAAAGACTATGCTTATGAACGACATTTTTACAGTTAAGAAAAATTATTGTCTGATGTGTGAATCTGGTTTTCTATTTGTCTACTATATTTTGACATTATTTCAAACTAATAATATACTAACTTATATTCGTAATTGCTTGTTTTTCAAGATAATCTCCTTGATTATTATTATTTTAATAACATTCGTGCTCAGCACGAAATTATAAAAAAAGAAAATAGCAATAATAAGTATTTAAATTAATTTATAACATTAATGTGAATTTTTTACAATAAAATAAATTTATTTCTAAATATCAGAAAATTGAAAGTCAAAACAATAATTAATATTAATTTTATTCTCTTTTTGTTTTATAAAATCGATGATTATGTTAAATTTTTTTAAATGGAAATGGAAATGGCATGCTTGTGTAGATATAAGATATCATTTTAATAATTTTCATTGAGTGTATACTCAATGGAAATTGTTGAAATGATAAAGCTGGATGGACAAAACAGTATGGCTTGATATGGTAGCTCACATTCCTTACCCTAGCCAATACCTGCATAAAACATGCATGGTTCTCAATTTTAGGGGTGTTCTTGGTATGGATTGAATCGGTTTTGGAGACAAAAATCATCTGATCCAATTCCTCGGTTTGATCATGTAATCATCCATTCTGTTTGGATTTTTTTCAAATCTGATCCAATCCAATACAATTTTTTCGGTTCAGATTGGATCGGTTTTAGGTTTTTGAAAATCCTAAAATTTGTTTCATTATTATTATGCAAATAACATAGTTTGTATATAATGACTTTGTAATTTTTTTAAATATAAAAGCATCAGTAAGCGATACTAGTTTTTTTTTTAACAATGAGATACGAAGCTCTGCATAGATGAAATTTTGTTGATGAGATGTGACTAGATTTTTTCTTGGGTTTAGTTGATGGGTTGATGGATCTAGGGTTTAGAAATTTTTGGGCTATGCTTAGGGAAAGAAGCAAGTAGGTAGAGAAAAATTAATATATTGGAGATCGATTTTCATCTACCAATTTGAAATCCGATCCAATCCAATTAAAATATGCGATTTTTTTCATTTTTCATTTTTTCGGTTTTCGATTTATTCGGTTATCAGTTTTTCGGTTCAGTCATCGCGATTTGAATCAGTTTGGATCGATTGATGAAAACCCCTACTCAACTTGACAAGTTCTTTTTAGTATTTGATCAGAAAGCTAATACCTTATTTCATAATGATAGTGACTCGTTGGTGTTGAGGAAGTTACAAATACTCACATACAAATATGAGGTCAAACCTCTTAGGTCACAACTAGAAAAGTCTAAATTTTCGACAAAAAAATTCACTCAAAATTAACCGCGGCAATTTCGACGAAAAATGTATTTTGTCGAAGTTTTTTATATTTCGTCAAAAACTTTCGACGACAAATACATTCCGTCGAAAATTACCTACGAAAAATGAATTCCGTCGAAAATGTTATCAAAATAAATCGTAAAAAATTTTGTCGAAAATGTTATAAAAATAAATTGAAAATTACCGACGAGAAAAGAAATTCGTCAAAAATTTTTGACGCAAAAGTAATTCCGTCGAAAACCTAATAAAATTATAAATCAAAATAGTAATTATATTTATGAACTTTTCGACGAAAATCAAATTTTGACAAAAAATTTTGACGCAAAAGTAATTCCGTCGAAAACCCTTATAAAAAATAAATCCAAATAGAAATTATATTTATGAACTTTTCTACGGAAGTCAAATTCCATCGAAATTTTTCGATGGAAAAGTAATTCCATTGAAAACCCTTAGAAAAAAATAAATCAAAATAGAAATTATATTTATGAACTTTTCGACGAAAATCAAATTTCTTCCAAAAATTTCGACAGAAAAGTAATTCCGTCAAAAACTTTTGTAAGAAAATAAATAAAAATAGAAATTATATTTATGAACTTTTCGACGAAAAAGTAATTCCGTCGAAAACCCTTACAAAAAAATAAATCAAAAAAGAAATTATATTTATGAACTTTTCTACGAAAATCAAATTTTGTCAAAAATTTTTTCCATCGAAAACCCTTATAAAAAATAAATTAAAATAGAATTTATATTTATGAACTTTCAGACGAAAATCAAATTCCGACAAAATTTTTGACGAAAAATAAATTCCGTCGAAAAACTTAGAAGAAATAATTCAAAATTGAAATTATATTTATGAATTTTTCTACGAAAATCAAATTCCTTCGAAAAATTTAGATGAAAAATGAATTTCTTCGAAAACCCTTATAAGAAATAAATCAAATTATAAATTATATTTATGAACTTTTTGACGAAAATGAAATTCCGTCGAAAATTTTCCGTCGAAAACCTTTGTAATTAACATTTGTGTTAGAGTCTCGCAGCGATCCCCCGAATTTCCCCTAGAAGCACCATTTGTATTTAAATTTATAAATTTAAGTCAAAATGATAATGATAATTTAATATCAATTTTTGAAAATAATTATTTACATGTCAGTTTTTTCATATAAATAAGAAACAAAAAGAAAAATAATCATCAAATTATCATTATTGAAAATGACTTGATATTCTATTTATGTTAAGGAGGTTATTCCGTTAGTTATTATTGCAATTATCCATACTGCCTGTTTTTGGAAAAGAATCATTAGATTCACCAGTAATATGATAAGATTTATAATTTGAATTTTTTAGCTTCCGCATTTATTGAGCTGCGCTTTTATCATTTATATGTTTAATATATCGGGTGCACATAGGATGTTACAACGTCACATAATTATATAATACATAAGTCTTATCCTAATCTAGTCTATATAGGTGTTGGTCTCAACATTTCCAGAAAAGAATATTGCAGCACCTCCTTGATTTCCTACTGCAGTATAGAATTCCATGCGGTCATCTTAAGAGTAAACATTGATACCCCATCCTTCACCTGACAAGCTTAGGTTAGGCATCATGATTATCTGGAAAGGTCAGAAACACAAATAAAACGTGAGAAAATTCTCAGAAATATTAAGACTTTCTAACTATAACCATTTTCAGCTGTAGTAACAGAAAATGTCATTCTCTCAAATAATTTCATAAAATGAGTAGTTTGCTTAAAAATCTTGTATCTTCATTGTGTTGGAGATGTGGGGTGTTACCACGTAACACATTTAGTTTCTGCCATTTATTTATTTGTGTTCAATTTATTATTTTATACTACATAAGTTTATACTTATCTATTTATATATATATATATATATATATATATATATATATTATTTTAATATTTATTTACTATAATGTTATTTTATTGTTTATTTACTTATTATTTAGTTATATTATTGTTCTACATCAAAATTTATACGAGCGTTCGTCAAATTTTAGAGATTTCTGCGTAAGATATACTACTGGCATTTCCACACGCCAATTCCTTCATAATTTGGCATTTGAATATGCCACTTTACTTTGGCATTTTCCTACGTCAATTCCTTGATATTTTGGCATTAGGAAATGCCACTTTACTTTGGCATTTTTTTACCAATGAACAGTACATGAACGTAAATTATTATTATTATTATTATTATTATTAGGGATGTAAATGGGCTAGGACGGCCTACAAGGGCCTACGTCTTAGACTATATTAGGTCAGACTTGGCTTACTACAAATAGTAAAATAAAACAGGCCTAAGCTTTTAAAAAAACCTATTTAGAAAATAGGCTATAGGATTTTTTTGTACATGTTAGGCCTTTAAGCCTACAGGCCGGTCTATATTATATTATTTATTTTAAATAAAATAAATAAAATTATTATTTTAATAATTTAGAATAATAAAGTAAAATTATTTTAGTTATTCTTTTAATTGTTAAATGTTTAATAGAATAAAACAGGCTAACAGGCCTAGGCCAAGATTTTTAGTTTTTAAATATAGGTCAGACCAGTCTTGTAATTTGACACCTACACAGGCTCACAGGCCAGATCAGACCCAATATTTGTTTACACAGACCTGACCTATTTAAACCAAAGCCTAGTCTAGCCTATTTACACCCCTATTATTATTATTTTCGGTATTACACAAAGAGGAATTATTTTTTGTTAATTATTATTTGGGTCAATTAATTTAATATCAATTTTGAATTTAATGATAAAAACAATTTACATGGAGTGAGATAATATTGATGAAAAAAAATGGAAATACGACCATGATAATGGAAATTATGGGCTAGCAAGAATCATGGGCTAAATTATGTTGGCTAAGTTTTTATACATAGATACGTGAATTTAATTATGGAGATTGCATTAATTTAAACGAAATCAATGGAATTTCTCTTGGAGTTGACTATAGCAAGTTATGGAAATATTTGAAATTATCTGCAATTTAATGAAAATTGAAGTCCATCAAAAATCTTTCCAAAAACAATGTCTGTCAAATAAAAAATATAAAAAAATATAAAAAGAAGATTTGAAATATAAAAATATTAAATTATATTCTAAATCCGAATTTGAATTTGAACAAAATATATAAATAAATTCTAGTTCAGAATTTAATAATGTATTTTATATATTATCAATTACTTAATAATATGTAATATACTTAGGGCTCGTTTGGTGAACAAGATAGGATAAATGTAGGATATGATATGGGGTTGATAAAGGTAGGATATGATATGAGGCTGATAAGCTTATATCATGTCATGTGTTTGATGAGCACCTGATTATCAATCTAATAAGATTATATAGAAGGCGAAAGGAGAAAGAAAAATAAAATATAATGCCATAAATACAAATATATTGGGTAGCATGGGGATATATTGGGTATCCAATATTGTTATTCTATCATGTTGAATCCTAACCCAGCTCCCCCCATAGGATAAGAAATCATGTATTGGATAGGATAAAATGAGACAATAGGATAAGCTAATCATATCCTATCGACCCACCGAACAAGAGATAAAAGTAGGATATGATAAGTTATCCTATCCTATCTTCTTTATCAGGTGCTCTAAACAGGCCCTTAATATCGTTATTGATAAATTTGTATATGATTCCAAAATTAATTAATATTATTAGCAAAATATTTATAGTTAGCATAAAATATATCATTTAATTTTCATTTTATATTTTGGTATTTTTTACTCTTTGTTACATTTCCTCCTTACCCAAATTATTTCCCTCTCTTTTTAATTTTTCACAATCTAAAAGGTCCTGTTTTTTGTATAAGTTATCTATGCCTTCTCTTTTATTTCTCATTCATCGTCATCTTCTTCCCTATTTCTCTCACACCTCAATCTCTCTTCAACCATGTAACACCCCGTATATATCCGGTAATGTTATCGTATCATCGTATTAAGCTGGGCTTAAATAAAAATGCGGAATATCTTTTTCTTTACAATTATGATGTCATTATCATTACCAACTTGCTTATTAATCAATTAATAAAATATCGCCTGTATGTAAATTGCAAAACACAGCTAACTGAAATACCTCATTACATTAAAAACATAAGTATGTCTCTAGTCACGGAACTACAACACGTAGGCCGGACAACTATCAGATTATACAACTCAACATAACAGTGCTAACAGCCAAGTGGCATGGACAAACCCCATGCTCACCCAAAAAGGCAACAAAGCCCAACATCAGTCTCAACATCAGCAACATACTAAAAGCAAGCTAAACATATAAGCATCAGCAGATATATCCAGCATCCAACATATCAACAAAAGAAACAACAAACTCATCAACTAAGCTACGGCCTCCTGCCGCTAGAGGCATCAGCCCCCCTACTACCTGAACCTGAAATAAGCGTTCCCCAAACGTGGGGTGAGATCTCTAAACCAGAAATCTCAGTAAGACAAGGGGTCCTCAAGGATCTTCCACCCCAAGCTCACTTGCATGTGCAATATAAGTTTTAAAAGCAGTAATTCAATATAAGTTCTAAAACTCAATGCAGTGCAACATATATTCATGCCATGTGTGTTTAAACTATTCTACTGGCCAGAGAAATGCAGGAATACATCTATTACCTACATGTAGTACAAGGAACACCGCTTGCACCTCACCCACAGCCTCACCATATTGTATGTACCACATACTCAGGCTTACCGTATAGGTGGAACACCACATGCATATCATAAAGGCACTAGCATATAACAACTCAATAGCATTTCCAAAACCTCAAAAGCCTGGAACACAACATGCATATAACCATACCCCCATGGGACATGGTGGAACCACAACATGGTTAAACCAAGGACACGAAAGCTTACCTTGCAAACTAGCTATCCAAGCCAAGAGTCCACACAAGCTCAATGTCCAAACACAGCAGATCACAATCTGATTTAGGACCAGCAAGCATATCAACATTTATAGCTCCATAGCATAAACATAAAGACTACGTTTTACGTCTTAAGGCTTCCCACAAAGCCATAAGCTCTTAATCCCTTGATTCTGACTTAGGTAAGTATTTACAGAAGTTCAACTCCATCAAAATAGGGTCCACAAACCCATAGCTCAGTTCTGTATGAACAGTACCTTACTGTTCCTCGAAATCCCAGAATATCCGGATATATGTCGGGGGCATATCCGGATGTCAATATCCGGATATCTCACTGGCAATATCCGGATATCCAGATCCCCATATCCGGATATTAATATCCGGATATTAATCGACCAAATATTCGGATATTTCGTGACAGAATGCAGTTTCTGCATTTCGTGAAGATATCCACCAAAGGTCCAACTTTTACAAAATAAATGCGTTCAAGACTCCATTTTTAGGTCTATACAGGTTTATACACATGTTAGTTACTTGCTTAACCCATTTACATGCAAAGACACCACCTTTAAATCATTTAAACTCATGATCAAGGTTAGGCAACTCACCAAAGCTTCAAACTCAAAAATGGAAGGCTCTTGGAGCTCACAACCAACTCCAAAGGTTCTGACTAGGTCCCAAAACGAAAATGCTAACACTAGCTTGGAACTTTCTACACAAAGGAAGCTTCTTGAAGCTTCACAAGCCAAGAACAAGAGCTCTCACCAAAGGGACACCAACTCAGCCCCTCAACACCTCACCAACAATATCTACAACTCAGAATGAAGCACTCACCTCCTTCACAAAGCTCACACACACTCAACGAAGACACCCACTCAAGTGTTTGAGGAAGAAACCAAGAAGAAAGGAAGCTCCTTGGCTCACAAAAATGGAGAAGAAGGTGGCAAAGGGTGGCTGACTTCAAGACTCAGCAAAACTCACGTAGGAGACACAACATGGCCTAGGGTTTAGTGCCCACAAGGCTTATATAGGCGGTTAAGTCACTAACACACATTATTAACTTTAAATGCTACGCTTAGTATTTTAATCCCAAACTCAGGATTCTTAACCTTCTCAATTTTACAAGATTTAACATATTTTTCTTATATTTTTTGGAGCACCTTTCCGGTACGCACTTTTCCATAGCCAGTATCAGTTTCTGGCACCAGTTCTCATTATTTTAACTTGAAACTCGTTTTACAAGTCCTGTATATTCTAGGAATTATCAAACACTTATTATAATTTTCCAGGATACTTTATCGGTACGCATTTATACCAACTAGGAGAACCGGTATCTACGTTTTCGTCCGAAAAGCGACTTTCAGCATTATAACTCACTTACCACAATTATTAGAGTCTCATAATAATTATTAGTGTCAATTATGGAATTATCTCATTAAACTCATAATTAACTGATTAATCTCCTTAATTAACGGTGCGGGTTCTTACATTCACCCCACCTTTTTAGGATTTTGTCCTCAAAATCAGAATATACCTGTCTCAGAAATCGGGATACTGCCGGAGAAGCTCGTCCTCTCGCTCCCAGGTACACTCCTCAAGAGTCCTTCCTGACCATTGCACTTTGACCATCAGAATGATCTTTCTCCTCAGCTGCTTCTCGCCACGATTGAGAATCTTGAGTGGTCCGACGAGAGTTTTCAGGTTCTTTCGAACCTCCACATCATCAGGTTGCACCACGTGCGAAGGATCCGCTATATACTTGCGAAGCTGAGACACGTGAAACACGTCGTGGATGTTGGCCAGGTTCGGAGGCAAGGCAAGCCGGTAGGAACAGGTCCTACTCTTCCAAGAATCTAGTATGGCCCAATAAATTGCGGGCTCAGCTTCCTCACTCCGAGTGCCCGTCCAACACCGGTGATAGGTGAAAGTCTCAGAAACACGTGCTCACCCTCAATGAACTCCAGTGGACGATGCTTGACATCGTAGTAACTCTTCTGGCGATTCTGCGCCTGCTTCAGCTTTTCACTGATCATTTGGATCTGCTGGGTAGCATCTTGAACAAAGTCCAAGCCAAACAACTCTTTATCTCCAACCTCAGACCAGCAGGTAGGTGTATGACACCTTCTACCGTACAATGCCTTGTAAGGTGCCATGCCCAGGCTAGCATGAAAACTGTTGTTGTACGAAAACTCCACCAATGGAAGGTACATATCCCATGCCGAGCCCTGCTCCAACGTGCAAGCCCGCAACATGTCCTCCAAGGTCTAGATAGTCCGCTCAGTCTGTCCATCAGTCAAAGGGTGATAGGTTGTACTCAGTCTCAACTGAATACCAAAAGCTCCCTACAGCGCCTTCCAGAACTGAGATGTGAACTTCGGGTCCCTATCACTGATGATACTCTCGGGCACCCCGTGAAGTCTCATGATCTCGCGAACATACAGTTTGGCCAACTGCTCAGTAGAGAAGCTCACCTTCACTGGAAGAAAATGGACAGACTTCATCAGTCTGTCCACAATGACCCAAATAGAGTCGAAGCCAACCTGAGTCTTCGGCAAACCCACAACGAAGTCCATGGAAATGCTCTCCCATTTCCATTCCGGAATCTCAATAGGTTGAAGTTTACCAGACGGCTTCTGGTGTTCTATCTTCACCTTCTTACAAATCAAGCACATGGACACGTACACAGCTATGTCCTTCTTCATTCCTGGCCACCAAAAATTACGCTTCAGGTCTTGATACATCTTTGTCGCCCCATGGTGAACAGTAAACTGGCTCTTTTGAGCCTCTACCATAACCTCTTCGGTCAAAAGACCTCGAGGAACAACCATCCGCTTCTGAAACAACAGAATTCCGTCTTCATTCCAAGACACACCGTCTTGGTTCTTCACGTAGTCGAGACACTCTCTCTGCACTTGCGCTTCTTGGATCTTCTCCATAAGCTCATTCTTGACCCTCACAGTCTCCACCTCGAGTAGTGTACCCCCAAATAAGGAAGTCACCTTCAGATCTCGAAACTTCTCTATGAGGTCGAAGTCATCCATCATCAAGCTGGATACACTCACGGCTTTCCGGCTCAGAGCATCAGCTACCACATTGGCCTTGCCAGGATGGTACTTCAAATCAAAGTCGTAGTCCTTCAGAAACTCCATCCATCTCCTCTGCCTCATGTTCAGCTCCTTCTGATCAAACAGTTACTTCAAGCTCTTGTGGTCACTGAACACCGCAAACTGCATACCGAACAGGTAATGCCTCCAAATCTTGAAAGCAAAAACAATCACAGCCAACTCCAAATAATGAGTCGGGTAGTTCTCCTCATGAGGCTTCAACTGCCTCAAAGCAAAAGCAATAGCTCTACCAAACTTCATCAACACATAGCCCAGCCCCTTTCCAAAAGCATCACAGTAAAGCTCGAACTGCTCCTCAGGATCAGGAAGGATCAACACAGGTGAAGTAGTCAACCTCTCCTTCAACTCCTGAAAGCATTCCTCACACTCGTGAGTTCACACAAATGGAGTCTCTTTTCGGGTAAGGCGAGTCAAAGGGAGAACCATCATGGAGAATCCCTTGATGAACCTCTGATAGTAACCTGCCAAACCTAAAAAGCTCCTCACTTCCGTAACTGTCTTGGGTCTCTCCCAATCCAGCACGGCCTCAATCTTGTTGGGATCCACTGCAACTTCATCCGCTGACATGCCCTAGAAACTTGACTGACTTGAGCCAAAACTCACACTTAGAAGGCTTAATATAAAGCTTTTTCTCCTTCAGCACTTGCAGAACAATCCTCAGATGCTCCGCATGCTCCTCCTCAGTCTTGGAGTAAATCAGAATGTCATCAATAAAGACAATCACAAACTGATCCAGATACGGCTGGAAATCGTGTTCATGTAATCCATGAACACTGCCAGCGCATTTGTGAGTCCAAAAGGAATCACCAAATACTCAAAGTGACCGTATCTCGAACAAAACGGGGTCTTAGGGACATCCTCCGGCTTCACCCGAATCTGACGGTATCCAGACCAGAGATCAATCTTCGAATACACGGAAGCACCCCTGAGCTGATCCAACATATCATCAATCCGAGGAAGGGGATACTTGTTCTTGATCGTCCCCTTGTTCAACTGCCTGTAGTCGGTGCACAATCGCATTGTCCTGTCTTTCTTCTTCACAAAGATGACCGATGCTCCCCAAGAAGACACACTCGGTCGAATGAAATCTTTCGCTGAAAGATCCTCAATATGTTTCTTCAGCTCTGCCAACTCCGGTGGCGACATCCGATATGGAGCTAAAGAAATAGGCTCCGCACCCGGCAACAAATCAATGGAGAACTCTATCTGCCTCTGTGGCAGAAACTCAGGAATCTCCTCCGAAAACACACCAAGGAATTCCCTCACCACAGGAATGCCAGTGATATCCTCCTGTGTCCCACTCACCAAACCTCCCAACATGACATATCCAAATGCCCCTGCTCTCAAGGCCTTCCTAGCCTGCAGCAATGAAATGTACGGCAAGGAACTAGCTGTGGAATCACACGGAGACATCACCACTCTCTTGGCACAACAATCAATCAAGGCATAATTCCTGGACAACCAATCCATGCCCAGAATAATCTCCAAGTTGGCCATCGGCAATCCTATCAGATCTACCGAGAACTCACGGCCATCCCACTGAAACGCTACAACGCGATGAACAGTGGTAGCATCACACTTTCCTCCGGTGGCGGTAGTCACCCGCAACTGTGGAGAAAGCACAGCACTGGGCAACTCAAACCCCAAAGCAATCGGGGTTGCAACAAAAGAATGCGTAGCCCCGGAATCAAACAAAACATCAACTGATGAATCACCAATAGACACAGTACCTCTGACAAGGTTCGGAGCTCGGTCCGCTGCTGCCTATCCAAGGTGTACACACGCCCAACAGAAGGTGGCACCGCAAGTGCCGAAGTAGATGCCATCGGAACCATCTACAATGGAACTGCCTGAACAGCTGCAGCTCTCGCCGTCAACGACGGACAGTCTCTAGAAAAGTGGCCCTCCTTGCCACACTGAAAGCAAACCAACTTCCCCGAAGCACAACGTCCCACGTGCTCCTTTCCACATCCCGAACATCTCGGAGTGGAAGGAGGCCTAGCAAAGCTCCCCTGCTGTGAAGCAGCCCTCTTAAACTGACCAGGCGCCTGCCTAGTCGCCAACTGCTTTCCTTTGCCTTTCGAACCAAACTTCTTGTCTCTCCAGGAAGTGGAAGTGAGAATCAAACTACCAGTCCCCTTCGCCTCAACAACCTTGGCCCTCTTGGCCTTGCTCGATATACAAACATTCTCGATGTCCCGACACTGCTGCACAAGTGTTCTGAAGTCTCTCGAAGCTGCACCAGCAATGCGATCAGCAATATCCTTACTAAGTCCTCTGCAGAACTTAGCAGCCCAGAACGTCGGAGTAGGCGAAATTATCCGAAAGTGTGCAAATTTCACTAGCTCATTAAACTTGGCCAGATACTCGTCAACAGACAACGAACCCTGCACCAATCTATCAAACTCCCCCTACTTCCTCTCTTGCGCATCGTAGGGAAAGTATCTGCCCAGAAAGCAGTCCTCAAAAAGCGGCCACGTCATAACATGACCCTGCATCTCGAAAGCGTGAGAGGTGTTCGTCAACCACTCATGGGCATCGCCCTCCAGCATGTAAGAAGCAAACACCAGCTTCTGCGGTTCAGTACACTGCATGACCCGAAAGATCTTGTCTAGCGCCTGTAGCCATCTCGCTGCAGCAATAGGGTCATAAGACCCATCAAAATAGGTGGCTTATGCTTTCTGAAAGCATTCAGCCGGCGATCAATCACCTCGCGATGCTCAGCAGGCTCCCCAAAGGTCTCCATCATCCCAGCGACATAAGAAGCACTACCAATGTGACTCAGGCTCTCATCCTGAACACAAGGTGGAGGCGGCGGCGGCGGTGGCGGTGGAGGTGGTGGCGGAGGGAACTGACCAACGGCAAGACCAGCCCTCATCTCCTCCAACATGACTCTCATCATCGTCATGTTCGCCATCCGGTTCGCCTCGAGGACATCCTCAGTGGTCCTCCGGTTTGCGTCGCGAACCTCTTCTGCGGCTCTACGGTTCGCCTCGCGAACAACGTCCATCATTGTCGCGTTGGCCAATCTAGTGGCCTCCTGATCGGCTAATCTAGCCGCATGCATCTCAGCCATTGCAGCCAGGATAAGATCGGGCTGATCCTCAGAAGTCTCGCGGGTTCTCCCGAGTCTTACCATGACTCTGCACAAGTTACACAGATTATGAGCTGATCAGGCCCACGCAATGTGATCATATATGCATCATCATAATAAAACTCGACGGAGCAACACATAAAACAGACACAACTAAGCATCCTAAACATTGCAATACATACAGGCTTTTCCCTTGAACCATTGCTCTGATACCATAATTGTAACACCCCGTATATATCTGGTAATGTTATCGAATCATCGTATTAAGCTGGGCTTAAATAAAAATGCGGAATATCTTTTTCTTTTCAATTATGATGTCATTTTCATTAGCAACTTGCTTATTAATTAATTAATAAAACATCGCCTGTATGTAAATTGCAAAACACAGCTAACTGAAATACCTCATTACATTAAAAACATAAGTATGTCTCTAGTCATGAAACTACAACACGTAGGCCGAACAACTATCAGATTATACAACTCAACATAACAGTGCTAACAGCCAAGTGGCATGGACAAACCCCATGCTCACCCAAAAAGGCAACAAAGCCCAACATCAGTCTCAACATTAGCAACATACTAAAAGCAAGCTAAAAACATAAGCATCAGCAGATATATCCAGCATCCAACATATCAGCAAAAGAAACAGCAAACTCATCAACTAAGCTACGGCCTCCTGCCGCTAAAGGCATCAGCCCCCATACTACCTGAACCTGAAATAAGCGTTCCCCAAACGTGGGGTGAGATCTCTAAACCAGAAATCTCAATAAGAAAAGGGGTCCTCAAGGATCTTCCACCCCAAGCTCACTTGCATGTGCAATATAATTTCCAAAAGCAGTAATTCAATATAAGTTCCAAAACTCAATGCAGTGCAACAGATAATCATGCCATGTGTGTTTACACTATTCTACTGGCCAGAGAAATGCAGGAATATGTCTATTACCTACATGTAATACAAGGAACACCGCTTGCACCTCACCCACAACCTCACCATATTGTATGTACCACATACTCAGGCTTACCGTATAGGTGGAACACCACATGCATATCATATAGGCACTAGCATATAACATCTCAATAGCATTTCCAAAACCTCAAAAGCATGTAACACAGCATGCATATAACCATACCCCTATGGGACATGGTGGAACCACAACATGGCTAAACCGAGGACACGGAAGCTTACCCTGCAAGCTAGCTATCCAAGCCAAGAGTCTACACAAGCTCAATGTCCAAACACAGCAGATCACAATCTGATTTAGGACCAACAAACATATCAACATTCATAGCTCCATAGCATAAACAGAAAGACTACATTTTACGTCCTAAGGCTTCCCACAAAGCCATAAGCCCTTAATCCCTTGATTCTGACTTAGTTAAGTATTTACAGAAGTTCAACTCCATCAAAATAGGGTCCACAAACCCATAGCTCAGTTCTGTATGAATAGTACCTTACTGTTCCTCGAAATCCCATAATATATGGATACATGTCGGGGGCATATCCAGATATCAATATCCGGATATCTCACTGGCAATATCCGGATATCAATATCCGGATATTTCGCGACAGAATGCAGTTTCTGCATTTCACGAAGATATCCACCAAAGGTCCAACTTTTACCAAATAAATGCGTTCAAGACTCCATTTTTAGGTCTATACAGGTTCATACACATGTTAGTTGCTTGCTTAACCCATTTACATGCAAAGACACCACCTTTAAATCATTTAAACTTATGATTAAGGTTAGGGAACTCACCAAAGCTTCAAACTCAGAAATGGAAGGCTCTTGGAGCTCACAACCAACTCCAAAGGTTCTGACTAGGTCCCAAAACGAAAATGCTAACACAAGCTTGGACATTTCTACACAAAGGAAGCTTCTTGAAGCTTCACAAGCCAAGAACAAGAGCTCTCACCAAAGGGACACCAACTCAGCCCCTCAACACCTCACCAACAATATCTATAACTCAGAATGAAGCACTCACCTCCTTCACAAAGCTCACACACACTCAACCAAGACACCCACTCAAGTGTTTGATGAAGAAACCAAGAAGAAAGAAAGCTCCTTGGCTCACAAAAATGGAGAAGAAGGTGGCAAAGGGTGGCTGACTTCAAGACTCAGCAAAACTCACGTAGGAGACACAACATGGCCTAGGGTTTAGTGCCCACAAGGCTTATATAGGCGGTTAAGTCACTAACACACATTATTAACTTTAAATGCTGCGCTTACTATTTTAATCCCAAACTCAGAATTCTTAACCTACTCAATTTTACAAGATTTAACATATTTTTCTTATATTTTTCGGAGCATCTTTCCTGTACGCTTTTCCATAGCCAGTATCAATTTCTGGCACCAGTTCTCATTATTTTAACTTGAAACTCGTTTTACAAGTCCTATATAATATTCTAGGATTTATCATGCACTTATTATAATTTTCCGGGATACTTTATCGGTACGCATTTATACCGACTAGCAGAACCGGTATCTGCGCTTTTCGTCCGAAAAGCGACTTTCAGCATTATAACTTACTTACCACAATTATTAAAGTCTCATAATAATTATTAGGGTCAATTATAGAATTATCTCATTAAACTCATAATTAACTGATTAATCTCCTTAATTAACGGTGCAGGTTCTTACAAACCAGATATTATCTGGGGAGCCAGACACGACAACGTTGTCCACAACCAGAAATTCGTCGGCAAGAATGGGGTTTCCGCGAGCGGTGGAGCACCAAAATAGAACCCAAGTGTAGGGGTGGTTGTTCGTTCCTTGCATTGTTCGGTTCGCTGATGTTTTGAAGAACGGGGTCGAGTCTCTATTGTCTCTTCTTTGCTTTGCTCGTGGACGCTCTCCCTCATCTCAGCAGATTCAGAAGTTGATTTTGATTTTTGCATAATCAGTATCAGGAAAGTGCCCATGTTCCCAAACAATTATTAGTACTGGGTTTCATGCAATTTGTTTGTTAGACCTAATTTGCTTTTCTGCCTCTAGACTGTTTGATGAATTGTCTCTGTGAGGTTTTAGAAAAAGGTTAGATAAAAATTTTTATAGCTTGATATATGTGGTCTATAATCCTACAGAGTACAAATTAACGAGCTATACAAGTTGTATTATTATAGATTAGTGTTTATCTACAAAAAATTCTGCCTAAGAACCCCAACAGCTATAGAGCAAGGAAGGCAACATACTACTTTATGAGGCGTAAACGCAAAAAAGCTAAACTAAAAGCAAGAATACTTCAATCCCAATCGGTGTTGGCTTCTGCTGATGATGCTGCAATCACTAATCCAATATGCTAATTCTGCTTCAATCACTTAAATCTGTAAAATCCCCCCTTCCAATTTTTGTTTGAGTACCTGTGAAATGGAACTGGATACAGTTGTTGATTAAGGAAAAGTTTTCTAGCTTTTGTGATTTGTTGTTTTATACAAATTTTTCAAATAAATGATCATTTGGCTTCAACTTTGCAGCCTGGGAATATAAACATGACATGATTTAGGTTAGAAAATGAATTCAAAAAGTAAAAAAGTCTTGGACTAGTTTAGTTGCATTGTGTAGTCGACTATGTTGCAACCGATTCTTTTGATGGTTAATTGATGAACTGTTAGTGTAACCTTTAGTATTGTATTAAGTTTTAATGAAGCAGCAAACTAGATTGTCTTTGTTAAGGGGCAGGGAAATTGAACCAATTACTGAACACTCATTCACTTGACATTTGTTTTGTTCTATAATTATTTGTTTGGTGAATAATAGTATTTTTGCTTGATAACTCACATATTATATACATTTCTCCTTCACAAGATATCTCAATTTGATATTTCGTTTGGAAACCTTGGCATGAAGATTTCACTAGTTATATTTTATTTGTTTTAATGATGAGTTGTGCAGGATTTTGTTTAGCAGGGTCTATAATTTTGAAAATGACGTCCCTTCAAACTGCACTACCTCTTGAGTTCGCCAACAATGTCGTCCCTTCAAACTCTCTATTATTCCTTATCATCTAATCGACTGGGACCAGGCTAAAAATCTATGTGCCAAGGTATGTGTGTGTGTTTTAATGGTATTTGTATTTTTTTAATTAACTACACTAGAAACTCCACTTCATTATTGTTCAATCTGGTTTTCTTTTCTTTTCTTTTTGTTATTTTTTTTCTTTTTGTTATCTATAGCTTACCCAAAAAATTATTAAAGAAAAAGGCTTCTACAATTCTACGTACTTTTGATTTAATGTTAGCAAAATGGTAAGGTTTGAGAATATTTTGGACTTTGTTGAAGCATTTTGTATTAATACAAAATAGATTGTTAACATAAAATATATGTAAAAGAATTATAGTTTACTCGAAATAATGTTTTTAAATTATTACTCTTATTATAAAGGAATTGCACATTCTAATTATAATATATTGTAAACTAATTATTGCAGGAAGATTTGTATCATGAGCCACGCCTAATGATCCAAGATATTTTATGGGGTTTTTTTCACAACGTAAGGGAACCTCTTCTCATGCACTGGCCTTGCTCCAAGCTAAAGGCAGAAAGCACTCTATCATGTAATGGACCATATACACTACCACGAGGAAGACACAAACTACATCTGCATTGGTCCCGTTAATAAGGTGATTGTAGTAGCGTTAACATATTACTTTTATATCATTTCATTTATCAGTGCCTTTAAAACTCACATTTTTAAGTAAATACAAAAACAATTATACAAGATGTCATACCTAAAAAACAAAGCAAATTCTCCATTGTGAAGAAATATATCATGTGTATGAAGGAATATATCATTGTGAAGATATATGTATGAAGAAATATTAGACAACCAGCATTTCCATTATTGAAACGTGTGCTCTTTTTATGGTGTATGGTAGGATCTGATGCTACAAGCATGTTGAGTGGCTGATACTTAAAAAATCTATATTGAACCATGTACTCTTGCTTATGTGTAAAAAGGATTTTCTTTCAAAGGATGTAATCAATTATATCATGTGTTGGTTGTTGGATTGGGATGAAAGTATTCGTAACATGTATGTTTAAGGTTGTTAAGTACTTGATTTATGTAGCAAAGTATCCATGAATGAATTGAAAGGTGAGTAGATGATAGCAAGGATTAGATTGATAAGTATATATGATGAACCTAGTCAAGTGGCAAGTGTGGGTTTTGAAATTAGGGAACTGTTATGATCCAAAAATGTGGAGAAATCAGACCTATATATATTTGTGATCCATTAATTAGGTACCATGAATTTGTCATTCTTTGATTAAGGACCACTTTTGCAGCCAAAATTTACTTTTAGAAACATTTTTCGGAAATCATGATGTTGATAAATCTGTAATAGTTTTTAGAAAATGCATTTCGGGAGTTGTAGAACTCCAATTGGGGCATATTTTATATCAACGTAAAGCGCCGCACATCCCTTAAACATATTAAAATTTCAGGGCAATTGGGTTAGAACCTGATTTTAAATGAATTTATGGGTACAGACTGCCTAAACTGGAAAATGAAGAATAATTTCGGATTTGACAAATTGTTTGACTGCTTATTGATGAATTAATGTTATTTCCGCTCCAATATGAAGGTAGCAGACTAGCTAGAAGGTTGCATATTCTATTAATGTATTCTATATACTTCACATATGAAGGTACAATGTTCTCATGCATGCTTCGGTCATGTGCATAAAGGTGTTTCCAGATGTGGAAGTATAGAAACCCTTTATTTCTTAAATCGGGCATCTCTTAAATTTTGAGTATAGAAATGACCCCATCATTGGATGGCTGGATGCATACTTATTGTGATATTGCATTTTTAGAAATGATTTACTCATTGTGATGTTGCATTTTTTGAATCCCTATTGGTTATTATTTATAGCCTTATCCTATTATTGGATGGCTGGATGCATACTTATTGTTTATAGCCTTATCCTATTATAGGCTATACATATTATATCCTTTTATGCTATTACACGATATGCAAATGCTAATAAACTTTAAGGAGTTTGCTGATACAATTCGAGGATTGTCTTGATAAAAGTTAATACTTTTTTTTGTGGTAATTGATAAAAGTAAATTCTGATAAACAGCTGCTAAATCAATATAATCATTCATAGGTTGGTTCACACTAATACTTACTGAACATGCTTGATTTATTGCTGCCGTTTGCTACATAGAGGACTATTCAACTTTGTGATTGGCTGGACGTTCATGTTTGCCCCTTTGCTATACTGAAACTTGTTATTGTGTTTATCTCTTTATTAAAAAATTTATTTTAAAACATGATCTTAAAATATATATGAACTTATCAAGGATTTACTATGATGTGATTTTATTAATCGGGCACTTCCCTCACCGTGGCCAGTTCCAAATTGGAAGATAATGCTCCTAATAAAGAAGATGGCCAGAGACAGAGAAAAGGACCTAGGAGGGTTCAAGTCAAGGAGAGCCTTGATAGGAAGGAATATTTTAAGTTCACCTACTGAAAATCATTATCCATGCGTATGAAGAAGAGACTTTTGATCATAAGTCTGCAAAACTTATCACTCTTAGGTTGGAGTACAATATATGTTTATTGTACACCGCTCAATAGTTGTGTAAGCCAGTTTTAATACTTAGCATAATACATGATTTGGACTTTTGTGCATTTAGTGTATTGATTAAGGAGATTTGATATTGATATGTTGTTTACTTTGATTATATTTTTTTTATCAGTTGTGGTATGTAAAATTAGTATTAATTTTGTAGAAAGAAACTTAAAAAAAATATTAATTTTTTTAAAAAAATTCAATAATTTTTCGACGGAATTTGTTATTCGTCGAAAATCTTTACATCAGTTTGCGATGAAAATCCATTGATTTTTCATCTAAAACTTTCGACGAAATCCATTTTCCATCGAAAATCTATATATCAGTTTTTGACAAAAATTCATTATTTTCCGTCGAAAGCTTTCGACGGAATCCATTTTCTGTCGAAAACCATTATAACAATTTTCGACGGAATTCTATTGATTTTCCATTGAAAATTTTCGACAGAATTCGTTTTTCGTCGAAAACCTATATATTAGTTTTCGACGAAAATTCATTGATTTTTCGTCGAAAACTTTCGACAGAATCCGTTTTCCGTCGAAAACCATCACAACAATTTTCCACGGAATACCATTGACTTTCTGTTGATAATTTTTGATGAAAATAACTTCCTTCGATAAATTTTTAGGGAAATAACTTTTGTTGAAATTTTTTACGGAAATAAATTCCTTCAAATTTTTTTCGACGGAATCTCTAATTTCGTCAAAAAATTTGTTATCAACGAAGAGAAATTCGACGGCCTGTATTCCGTCGATAATTTCGTCGAAAACTTTATTTTTTATGAAATTTTTACCATTTTTGATGGAATTTTTCTGTCAAAAAAATTGACTTTTCTAGTAGTGGATATAGACATTTTTTCTCCTATGAGCTCCATTTTTTTAACAAACTGACTTAAGCATTAGAATTTTTGTAGGTGCACACAATTTCCTTGCACAATGAGAACCGTTTCTAAAATAGGAAAAATTAGTAATATAGTTCAAATACAAAAAAAATGTCATCGTAAACAAGGACAAATTTAGAGACAAAAAAAGTATTCAGTTTCTAATGTGAAAGATTTTGTAACGAACAAATGTTCTTGCAAAATGTTCATCATATTTAATTTGTTGAAGTATTACACACATGCTCTGTCCCAATTAGCGATGAAATTAGAGATGAAAATATGTAGTTCCGTCTATAACTCAGTTGTACTAGAGACAGAATGTGTTTCATCTCTAATTTTTTCTGTTGTGACAAAAATATTTTTGTTGCTAAACCTTGAATATAAATGTAGAGATAGGAAAATTGTCCTAATTAGCGACATAATTAGACACAAAATACATAGTTTCATCTCTACATCTATTGTAATTAGAAACATAATGTATTTTGTCATCAATTTTGACCATATTTGTAATGGAAATTTTTCCATCCATAGATCCTATATCCCAATTGAGGGACGAAAAATTCTTTCTTAATTAGTTGTATATACAATATGTGTTTTGATGATAACAAAGAGACAAAAGAAAAGAAGAGAAGAACCTTGATCAAGAGCAATAATCATCAACCATGTGCAAATAATGAAGATACATGATAGAGCCGCAAGAGAATGACAATGACACATCAAAGTGGCAAGAACGTGTATCATATTATGAGATAATATGAAATCAAGAGTAACAAGAAACAATAAGAAGAGAAAAACCAAGATAAGAGGCAACAAAGCATAGACAACATTCAAGAGAAGTTTAATGTCACAAGTTATGGTAAAATAGTATATATATGAAGTCCAACATTGTATCAAAACACATTTAAATTCAACAAGTTAAGCATCAAGTTCAAAATAAGATTCTCGATCCAAATACCAATGCATAAAGCTGAGTCCATATCCTTATTAAAATAAACTTTTAGGTCTTAAAATTGACTGCCATGGTATGTGTGACATTGCATTGCATGAACTCAAAATAATTTTTAATTTTTTATATTTGAAAGTGCATGAAATTTATTCATAAATCTTTCAAAAATAGATGAAGCATATTTTATATGTTTTAATCTTAGTAGCATCTTTCCAAGCGCTAATATTATGTTTAGAAATTATTTCAAACTGAAATAGATCTAAACAAAGGCATTTCTGCCATTTTTAACTTGGTATCAAGGAAGTATTTGAATACTACATAAAGTATTCGAGTACTTTCATATGGGAAAACTTGTATTTGAATATTGGAAGATACCTTGCAACCAAATTGCATATAAGATATATATATATATTGACTTTTTTTAAGAAAATATTAATAATACATTCCCTATATATTGAGAATATTTTTAGAGAATTTACACTAACATTTACATATCTTAAAATCATTTTGGAAGATCGTTCATTCTTGAGCTCTTATTGTGAAGAATTATATACCCATAGTGCTTCAAATTATATTATCCATACTTTGATAGTGTAAAATCATTTTTAGTCATTTCCTACTTTTAGTTTCAAGATTAAGGACAATGAGACCCGTAAGTGTAAGGTTTCCAAATACTTGTGAAGTTTGTAGGTTGTAGCGGTTAGTTCAAGTATCCATTGAGCTTAACAAAAAGTGAAAAAAAATCTTGGATGATTTACAAAAAATTTGTGACGTGGGTTACGAGTGATGGTGGTAGAACCACGATAAATAGAGTTTTCAATTTCCTTTTCCCTTACTCATTATTTTTTTAATTGTGTCCGATCTTGTGGATCGAGAGGTCAAGTCAGAGACTGGAGAGTTTCTGTAGGATATATGTGCTCTCTCAGGTACCTATAATAACCCACATCAGTAATTGAACAAATTGTAATTTTCCATAATTTATTAGATAAATAATTAGATTAGAAATCTAATTGTCAGAAACAAATTAGAAAGCAGAATCTAATATATTACAAAGTAAGTCAATTTTAATATAAAAACGTAATTTCAGTGAGTTTTGTGGTAAAAATGAAAATTAAGCAAAATTACCCAAAACTAGTAGATAAAGCATGCAAAAGTCAGATATGTGATAATTACGAAATGAGAGCACATTTTTAGAAATCCTAAGTCATTTGGCTAGATTGAGTAAGAAAGAAAGTTAAAATAGAAAATAATCATGTTCAATAGTGTGGTCAAATAGTGACTAAGAAAACACAAAATTTTCACCTTTTCTTCTCTCCATCCGTCGACCATCATTGGCGAGTAGGAAGAAAGTTAAAAAATTTATAGATTAAGTTAGACACAATGGAATTCAATGATTCCAAAGCCAAAACCACTTCAAATATTCTATTCTTTCTAACCCGTAACTCATTTTCGGTTGAAGATCATTGTGGAGTGATGTATTTCTTCCTCAAAGCCACGAGTTTGTGAGGATTTTGGTGATTTTGGGGTGTTTTGAGTGCAAGGAAGCTTGAGAACTCCTTCTCCCTTCGTTTCTAGGTCAGATTGTGGTAAGTTTCCTCCACTCAAACCTCATTTTCATGGATTATTGAAATTGCTAGGTTATGTGAATAGTAAATTTCAAAATTTTGATGATTGGAGGTGTTAGAGGTTGTTTAGTATATGATGTACTTTGTTAAACATGCTTAGAAATGCTTCATATGTGAGAACTGTAAGAACCCGCACCGTTAATTAAGGAAATTAATTAATTAAATATGAGAATTAGGAAATAATTCCATAATTGACCCTAATAATTATTACGAGGCTTAAATAATTATAGAAAGTGGTTAATAATGCCGAAAGTCGTTTTTCAGACGAAAAGCGCAGATACCGGTTCTGCTAGTCGGTATAAATGCGTACCGATAAAGTATCCCAAAAAATTATAATAAGTGCATGATAACTCCTAGAATAATATATATGACTTGTAAAACGAGTTTCAAGTTAAAATAATGAGAACTGGTGCCAGAAACTGATACTGGCTATGAAAAGCGCGTACCAGAAAGGTGCTGCGAAAAATATAAGAAAAATATGATAATTCTTGTAAAATTGAGTAGGTTAAGAATCCTAAGTTTGGGATTAAAATGTTAAGCGTAACAATTAATGTTAATACTGTGTGTTTAAAGGCTTAAGTGGCTATATATATGCATGTTAGCACAAAACCCTAGGCATGGATGCTTTACTACGTGAGACCTCTTGGGTGGCTGACCAGAAACACTAATCCATTGCCTTCCTCATCTTCTTGTGAGCCAAGTCTTCATCTTTTGCTTGGTTCCTCCTCCCTCTTTCTCCTTGTAAACACTTGAGAGCATCCTTGTGGAAGTGAAAGGAGAGTCTTTTGTGAGTATCCAGCTGCTGTGAGAGTGTGTCAGTGGGCTGTGTTCTATGCTCTTGTGGGGTGTGGCCTTTATTTGGTGTTTTAAGGCTCCAAGGAGCTTTCTTGTTGAGTAAAAGAGCTACCTTTTGCATCATTTTCGTTCACCTTGGTGCCTGGACCTTTGGAGCTGGAGGGAGAGCTCCAAGAGCACCTTCATCCTCTGTTTTGAGCTTGTGGTATGATCATCACCCTTGAACTTGAGTTTAAGTGTTTAAAAATGGAGCCTTGATGCATGTAATGAGCTTAAGATGATAACCTAACGTTGGGTAATGCTTAACACACTTAGAAATGCATGTTTAAGCTTCTGTAATCGGTAAAAGTTGGACCTTTGGAGGATATTTTCGCGAAATATAGAATCTGGATTCTGTCGCGAAATATCTGGATATTTGGTTGTGAATATCCAGATATTGATATCCAGATATGGGGTTCTGGATATCCGGATATTGATATCCGGATATGGCCAGTGAGATATCCGGATATTGATATCCGGATATGCCCCCAACGAATATCCGGATATTCTGGGATTTCGAATAACAGTAGCTGCACTGTTCATGCAGTGTGCTATTGGGGGTTTGTGGACCCTAGATTGTTGAAGTTGAACTTCTGTTTTAATTGAACTAAGTCAGAATCAAGTGATTAAGGGCTTATGGCTTTGTATGAAGCCGTAAGACGTAAAACATGAAAGAAAAGGCGTTGTCTTTTGTTGAATGCTTGTAGAGTATGATTATTGATATATTATTGGTCCGTAACAGATTGTGATACTTCTGTGTTTGGACTTTGAGATTGTGTGGACACTTGGCTGGGATAGCTAGCTTGCAAGGTAAGCTTTCGTGTCCTCGGTTTAGCAATATTGTGGTTCCACCATGTCCTTTGGGGGTATGGTTATATGCATGTTGTGTTACATGCTTTGGATATTTTGAAATGTTGTTGAGCTGTTATATGCAATGTGCCTTTATGATATGCATGTGGCGTTCCACCTATACGGTAAGCCTGAGTATGTGATGCATACAAGATGGTGAGGCTGTGGGTGAGGTGCAAGCGATGTTCCTTGTACTACTGTAGGTAATAGACGTATTCCTGCATTTCTCTGGCCAGTAGAATAGTTTAAACACACATGGCATGAATATCTGTTGCATTGCATAGTTTTGAGAACTTATATTGAATTACTGCTTTTAGAACTTATATTGCATATGTAAGTGAGCTTGGGGTGGAAGATCCTTGAGAACCCCTTGCCTTACTGAGATTTCTGTTTAGAGATCTCACCCCACGTTTGGGGCACCATTTCAAGTTCAGGTAATGCGGGGGTTGAGATCTCCAGCGGCAGGAGGCCGGAGCTTAGTTGATTATTTGTTGTTATGATGATTATGTTGGATGCGGGATCCTGTTTACTGTCTTATGCTCTTAACTTCAGTTTATGGATCATTATGTTGAGACTTTGTTGGTTATGCTGTTGATTTGGTGAGCATGGGGATTGTCCATGCCACACAGACTTGATTATTGTCTTGCTTTGTTAGGATTTGTAATAATGTATCAGGATATTGTCCGGACTACGTGTTGTAGATCCGTGATTTTAGATACTCACTTTATCTATATTATGAGGTATTTCAGTTAGATGTTTATTTGCAATTTACATACAGGCGATATTTTATTAAAATGATTAAGTAATCAACTCGGCTAAGTATAATGACGTCATAATTGAAAAGAAAAAGATATTCCGCATTTTTAATTAAGCGCAGCTTAATACGATGACATGTTAACAAACCAGGTATACACGGGGTGTTACAAGAACAACATGAGAAATTATCACTTAACACACTTTGATATTTTAGTCATGAAAAAAGTGTTAAGTCCTATGATATTTAAGGCTTGAAATTGTCTTTAATAGAGGATTTTTATGTTGTCTTATGATGTAGTGTTGTGCCTTATGGTGTGATGGTTCAGGAGCATCCATTTAGGCCAACAATTATTCAAGACTAGAATTCTTGAGTTTTCATCAAAGAGGTAAGTTACGAGAATAATGTTTAAAGACAAGTTCTACCCAAATGCTTAGTGATTTATGTGTGGAATTATATCTTAATCATAAGCACACATGTTGCTATAGGTTGCTTGTTATGGTTTATTGGTTGAGAGCTCTTGTAGGAGAAAAAACAGTTGTCAAGAAGTATACAACGGGTAAACTTATAGACCTTGGGCTTAATCTCTTTGTATCTTCTACCATGCCCTATTGGGGTAATGATTGTTTGATAGAGATGCATCATAATGATATGGCATGATAGAATGCATTTTAATATGATTGAGACTGTGATGTTGAATGACATGTATGACAGTATGCTTGATAATAGATGTATATATGTTAATACTTTCCTTGGACATAACAAAAGTCCTTGGGGCTTAATGCTTATAAGACGTAGCAGAAGTCTCATGAAAGTATCATATATGGACTTTCCTTTAATGTAGTAGAAGTCATTGGGGGTTAATTCCTATGAAACATAACAGAAGCTTCATATAGGAATCAAACTAGCCCATAAGGCGTAGCAGAAGCCTTATGTACAGATGATGACTGAACAGTATAATATGATATGATGAAATGTATGTTTATTATGCAAGTTATTACGTATGCTCTTGAAGTAAAATATAGGGTGGAGGAACCTTCCAAGGACCCTTACTTTACTAAGAATAATATCTCACCCCGTGTTGGGGACATCATTTCAGGTACCACCACAGATGGTGAGGACACTCACTTGGCAAAAGGCCAAAGACAACATGACATGTGGACTTTTGTTTTATTTTGATGTAGAAGTCATGTAAATAATATATTTTGAGCATTCACACGAGGATGTACATTTTGAGGCCGAGATGTTGGCCATATGCATATTACGTTATTCCTATTATATGTGTTTTATTTTGAGAACATGGTATATGAATCATGTAATTTGGAAGTGTAATGAGATTTATGTCTAAGAAACTTTGGTGATGTAATTATGTAATGGACATTATGTCATAGTGATGTACTTTCATGTGTTGATATTTGAATATGTTCATTTTGTAAGATTCATATAAATTTGGTTAAAGTAACATGAATATGGATATTGTGATATCAACAATTGTAAGAAAAGACTCGAGTATGTATGTATGTATGCAAAGGATTATGATGATGTAATAATCCATTGATGGATCCTATTAGTAATCTAGTAGATAGACTAGAATATGTATGAAATTATATATGTTGTCCATTAGGTGTTTCATGTGATTGGAAAAATGTCTTAAACCCTCCAATTGCAGTCGGGTGCTGTCAGTTTTATTTCTAACCGATATAGTACATGATAGCCATAATCGGGTAGTTGATTACCAACTTGGATGGTTTGTAAAGTTTAAAGTGTTAAGGATACGAGGGGTGATTAGCTAGTCCTTATAATTGGTGAAGGTTTAGATCACATAAGAGTGAGATGCTAAATGATTGCATAATTGATTATGATTAAGAAAAAATTAGTTAAAGTATATGCAATATGTCTAAATGGAAAAGTGAGCCTTACTCCAGGATAGTTTATGGGAACTACTTGGTAGATATAATGACCCCAACTGGTAAATCTTAGTTAGAGATTTAATTTAAGGATTTAAACATCATAACTAGATTCAGAGTGTGATTTCGAATGTTTTGAATGTAATCATGACTAGACAATGACTTTTGCCGGGTATTTTGCACTACTGTGAAATTTACCGGTAGAACTCAAAAATAAAAAAAATCCAATCTATGTCAAATAAGTTATTTTAGGAAAAAAATGTAATATATATTAAGTTTGTAAGATTAAGTGTAAGTAGTGTAAATTAAGTAGGTAAAATACACATATTCTATTTTTCCCACTTAAATGACACTAGGAAAGAGAAAACATAACTCCATCTTCCCTCCTCCTTTAGATGCAAACCGTGGACAGCCCCTTGAGGAGGGCATAGTGTGATCTTCCTTTTCTTCTTCTTTTCACCATCTTACACTTATCAAATTGAAAAAGTCCCAACATGAAAGTTGCTCCTTAGGTCCTTAGAAAGAAAACCCACAACTCTTTTCACCTTGGGAAGCAATATTGAGTGAGAAATTCCCTCCATGATAGCTCGCGGTACTATTCATCTCCATGAAAAAAGTTAAATTTTTGAGTGATTCTTTGCTTTGAGATTAATCCTTTAAGTGCCTAGGAGTCATTCAAGGTAAGATGCCCTATTTCCTATGGCTAGATTCTTGATCTTCATGATTTGTTTTCATGAGTATTATTTTGTGGGAAAGCTTTTGATTCTCAAATTTAAATTTGATGGAAATGAGTATGATTTATAATTGATTATGGTGGTGAGGTTGTCAAAGCAAGTTTGGTTGTGAATAAAAGTTGTAAATGATTTTTGAAGAACCCTATATGGTTCAGCCATGGGGTGTAAAAATATGCACACCAAGTGGTTATAAAATTGTCCAAGAGGAATTTTAAAATTAGAATTAAAACTATGACGAATTAAGTGATGAAATGGTTGTAAGTTTTGAGAATTTAGGGAGATTTAAATCAAGGCAAATTTGCCCTAGACATGACAAAGGGTGTGGAAGTGAATTTATAAGGATTTAATGAGGTTAAGATAACTCTTATATGCATTGGAATTGATTGGATAATGATTCAATGATTACAAAATGAAATGAAATTTTGTTTTCCTCTCTATATGTGTATCGACCTAGTGTCTTTAAAATATGGGCTGAGGTTGTTTGTGGACTTAATTAATGAGTTAAAGAAGGCTAAGTCATGTATCAAAAGTTGAACTAAAGTATTGGAATCATGAAATTGGCATGGTTTCCTTTATGTGCCTCTTAGCCATTTAGAAATGAAGTATGTTTTAAGAGTGCTTGCTTGTGCTAGTGAGCACTTATACGGTCTAAGGACTATATGATTAGATATTTAAACTTTTAGTTGGGTTAGATAAAAATAAAAATGAATAAGTTCTTTCTTTGGGCCTTATATATGATTATGGCCATTTTCAATGGAGGTATGCGCTAGGAGTTACTGTTTTGCAAAGCGAGCATACTTTTATGCGTAGAATAATATTCTAAGGTGTATAAACCTTTGGTTTGGAGAAATAAATAAAAAATAAGTAGCTTCTTTGTATGGCCTTAAAATGAGTTTTGTCCATTTTCAAAGGAGGTATACGTTCAGAGATACTGTTTCGCAAAGTGAGAACACTTTTATGCGTAAAATAATTTATATAGGTTGCTAAGCTTGGGTTTAGGCACTAGAAGAAGAGAAATCTTATAACTCCTTTGTAATGGGCACTCTGCCTTAAATTGGGAAAAATGGCTTTAAGATGCCAAGGCGAGAAATGAGTGTTTTGAAGACCTTTTAAGGTTATCCTAAGACTAGGTGAATGTGTGGAATTATGTGGGGATTTGTTGAACAAAGAACCACCCACCATGGTCTAATATGATTAAGTAAAAAAGAAAACTGGTTATGACTTGTATGAATGACATAATATTGGCATATGAATTGATAAGAAAAAGAAAGTAAACAATAAAGTGTGTGTCTTGTATATTTACATGGCATTATATCATTTTATTGAGTTTTGTGTTGAATTCCTTCTCTAGGTGTGCCTAGAAATTGCGAACATTTGGATTCTTTTGGAGCAAGATAAGTGAATTGTGAAACAAGTAAGAATATTGTAAAGCTCCAAGAGGTAAACTATGTGTTTAAGGAGTCTTTTCCTACTTGTGTGCTCCACCATGGTTAGAGGACTGTGGTTAGATTGTATGATTGTATTGATGCTTTGCATACATGCATTCATATAGACCTATATGATAATATGATATGTTTTGTTCTGATGTGATTTTTGTAATGATCTTTGACCATTGATTCTATGTGCACTGATGTCTTCTTGAGGTCCTCCCTCGGGACTGACTGTGTACGCCTCTGATATATTTTTGGTCCCGCTTGGGGTCCTTCCTTGGGAACACGTGCGCTGGTTTCTGTTTGGGGTCCTCCATTGGGAATGACTGTGTGCACCTCTGATAAGATATGTGTATATGTTTTGTTCAGTTATAATATTTGTTTATATGATGCCTTGTAACTCTGTATCTGGCTTTCATGCAGGAATGGGCCCAGGGTATGGAGAATTCTCTATAAACATGGAGCTTATTGAGATTTGTTATCTCACCCCGTTGGGGACATCATTTCAGGTTTACATATTTCCGGTGAGCCCTCACGGGGCAGGGACACGACCCGTGGCTAGAGGTGCTTTGATGGACTGAATTTTGGGTAGCTATAGGCTACTGACATTTTGGAGGATATTTATGTTGTTTTTGTATTTCATTATTTTGGGATCATGATGTCTGGTCCCTTAATTTGTATATGGCCTGTATATGTTTTGTACATGTCTTCATTATCGATGCATGTACATTTTGGGTATTCATGCATGCTTATATAATGATATAGTATTCAGATGTATGCATGTGTTGAATTATGCATGCTATTAGCTTTAGCGGCACAGAGCCAATTTTTGCATGAGCCCATAGATGGGTATTTGATTCGTGATGGATATATGAGATTCTGAAATTATGGATTATATGAATTGTTTATCAGGGAACCTTGAGCGTGGGATTTCTAAATCCCCATTTGTTCGGTTTACAGCCGTTATGCTGTCCGATTTTCATCTTCATCAAATGAAAAAAATAAATTAGAAAAAAGTTATGCATTGTTATATATCATGTGAATTGGATAAAAGAAAAAGTTAGATCGTATTTTTGTAAGTTAAGTCTTCCGCTGATCATGTTTAGTATCATATATGTGTTAACTGAACCGGCTCGAGACAGGGATGTTACAGTAGACGATGTTAAGCGTATTTATTATGTTTTTCGCTTTATGTATGAGTTGCAATTATGTATTTGAATTATGTTAGTACGGAACCCATGTTTCAAGAAAGTAAAAAGAAAAAATTATTTGTAATTTTAATTCAATCACTGCGACTGTAACTGCGCTTAATATCATATGCAATGCTAACAAATCGATTCTAGAACGAAGTGTTACAGTACCTATAGGGAAGATACCTTTGATGGTAAGCAGATCACTATGCTCTATAATGACAAAGTTGCCATAACGTAGTTTGTGTTCACAATGACAACTAATAAGAGAGTAAATGTGCGTACTTGTAAGCTTTATCTCTTATTTATTAAATTTATCTGTAATTAGTGAAAATTTGGACTTTTTGTGAATTTTGGGGGTCCAATGCTTGATCCACTGAGGATGTTATATGATCGATATCTTCTTAGAGATTCTTTCCTTATTTCTCTATTAGTTGTTTACCCTTATTGGGCCTTATAGAATAAGGGCCTTTAAGTTAGGCCCATAACAAATTGCTTGTTTGATGTTTGGAAAAAGTATTTGTACTTTTAAATGACATAACTTGTGTCATTTCACTCTCACAAAGATGTGACACCCACATCTTTATTTTTTTTTTGTCCACTCTCTCCTCCTTTATCTATCTTTTTCTTTCACTTAAAATGACATAACTTTACATCCTTTAAAATGATACACACTTTTTCCTTGATGTTTAATGTGTTAGATGGTGAATAATTGTTTGAATATATTAATGAACATTTCATATAATATAATTTACTTGAAATAATAATTTACTAATAAAAATAGAGCATTTGCTAAAATTTTGTAATACTGAATTCATCCCCTTTTTGAGTATAAAAGACACATCCATGACATTAATGACAAATTTAAAGATATAAATTGATGATTTTGTCTTTAAATTCACCGTAACCAGACATGGAATACATTTTGTCTCTAATTGTGTTTCTATAATTCTATTTACGATGAAAATATTTAAGTCTCTAAGCCTTAAATCCCAAATTAGTGATAAAAAAATTTTGGTCAACATTAGCAAAGGATTTAGAGACCAAAGTATATGGTTTCATCTTTAAACCCATCGTATTTAGAGACATGATATATTTTGTCTCTAATTGTGTCCCAATTTGTAACAAAAATGTTTTTATCTCTAAATTACAAGCGAAGTTTTTTTTATCCCAATTAGTGAAGGATTTAGAGATGGAATAAATGATTTTGTCTCTAAATTCATCACAATTACGGATGAAAATTATTTTATTTCTAGTTTCATCCTATTTTGACCCCAAAATAAAGGCAAAAAAAATTTCATCCTGCCCCATATATGTGTGTGCGCACACGCTATGTGATATACAAAATGTAAAAGTATCCTAAACCTATGTGTCTAGATTTTCTTTGAAACTATACATTCATGTCAAAATCATTAACACTAACACCATTTGTTTATTATGTGAATTGACACGATATAACATAAAAAGTCTAAATTAATAGATAAATAAATGTGTAATTATATATTTTATATACACTTATCCTTTTAGTTTTAGAATGAAAATGACATGAATAACCTCAAATTAGTAAATAAAAATGGAAATAAATATGTAATCGTTTGAGCTTAGAATTTCGGATTGAGTTGAGTTAGCGGATTCACACAAACACAAACATAAAAATAATATAACTTTTTTTATATTATTTTTTATCGGCACAAGTTCAACATAAATTCAAATAATTCTGTGTCTCATTTGAAGTTACCACTCTAGCTAAAGCAATCACACTACTCTCACCAAAGTGTATTGTTTTAATAAAACACCTAAGTTCTCCTTACCAAAAATAAAAAAAATAGAACACCTAAGTTTATTTCAAACTTAAGCCAATGTTATTTTTCAGTTTGACATATTCTTTTGTGTCATGCTCTATGGTTGCAATTGCAATATATATAGAAGCGATATACAAGGAAGCATATTAAGAACGAATTAAGTTATATAATTATGTTCTTTTGCCTTAGGCCTTCTGTTTACCAAAAAAAAAAGTTATATAATTATCACGTACTTATTTAACAACATGATTTATGCAAAGCATGATAACTCAACAAAAATCAACATAATTTATTAAACAAAAAAATATTTCTGCAGTTACTGCAGATAAGTTATCTGCATTTACTCCTAAAACGACGTCGTTTTGAGATTGAAATATTAAAAAATTATAATTATAAAGACTATAATAACCCTAAAATAAATTAAAATTACAAAAACACCATGATTTCTGCTCCAAAACAACGTCGTATTAGGTTTATTGCAGATAAGTTATCTGCAGTAATAGCAGAGAGAACGAACCCTTTATTAAAAAGGACAAAAATTGGAAAAACCACAATATTTGATACACACAATGCAACATGCATTCATATTTGATCTGTTACAAAACCACAATATATTTCTCTACAACTTAGCTAGAGACATTACAAATCTTTATACCATGAGTACGTATGTGTCACTTTAACCAGATTAGTCGGATTTCTAGTAGAGAAGTTAAAAAAATAAAAAAAAATAAAAGAAGAAGAAAGAAACAAAGAAAAGAAAGACTTTTAACTCTCTTTTTTAAATGCTAGTTTGATGTACTAATATTGGATCAGCCAATATATTTTATATGATTAGTTAAACTATTATGCCTTGGAATTCTGGTGAGAGTTATTAATTGATGGGTCATATGAAAGTGCATATTGTACATTACAAGAAAAAATCTTATTAGTGACAAAATTCTATGAAATTTCGTCACAAACTCCTGTGTCGCAAGTAAATTTCATCACAAATTCCTGCGTCGCAAGTTTATCTGTGACGAAATTTAATTAGTTGTGTCGAAAATTGTGACTTGTGACAAAATTTATGACGAAATTTTTCGTCACAAAAAAACTTTTTTCTTGTAGTTTGTTAGACCCAGGGAATATGTGCTAACATGAGGCAAACCCTCTAATTAAGCTTTTTTATACCTAAATAAAATAAAATCCTATTCCTTTTTTCTGATTGAATATTGCTCCTATTTAACTAATTTGACCGAAAACATAAGTGACTCAGTGGTAGCATGACTCGAGCGACTTTATGGTTCCCCTCTCCCCTCTTCATGATGTCTTCATGATGCATGAAGTTCACATGATTTACTGGTCCCATAAGTACTGTCTTTAGAATGCGTAAATAAGGCCAATAACAAGTGATTGGACAGGTGGTAGAGGGAAAAGAAAGGAGAAGATTGAACACAACATTGCTTATGTTTCAACTCTTAATTTGTATATCTAATATAAGCGAATAATATGAAGTCATCTGCAGCTAGTTTAATTCAATTGACAAATTTTTTGTTGGTCTAAATTATATTTATTTCTAAACTACTCTAAAATAAACATTAAAATTAACAAACTGCATTGTCCTCCATCTTATACCCAGCGTACACACACATTAAAATCTTGTCATTGCATGGAGATATTGGAGAACTTTAGTTACTTTAGTTACTTATCTAGCTTTTCTTTTCTTTTGTTCCCATCTCCCCTAAAGAAGTTTGAAAAATATATACAAATACAAGACCACATTCAAATTAAATACGATAATACAATAATATACTATATATATATATAGACGTTGCTTGACAATTAAGAATGTATCTTAGAACACAGATAATGGTATTGTGGAAAAGCAAAACAGATATGAATCAACTTGTCTCTGAGAGGCACTGAAGAATGTTCACCTGCATTTGCAAACAGCTTATATAGCTCTCTAATTCTTCGACCATTTGTTCATTACAAATTTCATCTCCACCGGGTATCAACTTTCTTAGGCTTCTCAACTTGTCATTGATGACCTCATCTTCATCATCTTGACCATTTAAATCCTTTTTCATCTCTGCCATGTCATTGTGTTTAGACTTGTTCACTGAAATCTTAGACTGAGACTCTGAACTAGGGCTTGAAGAGAAATCAAGTGGAACCATTTCATTTTCACCAAAGCTGGTGCTACTATCTACATTGACTCTTTCCCTTTGAAGCTTGATTTTTAGAGCATTACTCCATGCAAAACCTTGGGCTGAGAAGACCATAGCCTTGTCTACTTCATACTTGACAACATTCTGAAACTCACAATGGTTTTTTTGTTCTGGAAGACCCCTTTCCTTGATCTTCGTCAAAGCTGGAACTAAATAGTTCACGTAATTTCTAGTAAACTTTGCTTGTACTACTTTGTTTGGTTCAAGCGAGTAAACACGTCTTCGTTTAGCTGGTCCCTCCATAGAAAGAACTTTTGTTGTATAAAGAAAAAAAAGAATCAAACTAAGCAGTGTAATAGGGATGAGGAAGAGGAAGAAGAAGAAGAATTGTTTGTGAGAGTGGATGAAGTTGTAGGATAAAGGGCAAAACAATGAAAGTAATGATTGGGATATAGTGAAAGTAAGTGAGAGACACAGAGCTTTAGTGCTTGCTTTTGTCAGATAAGCTATGTAGAAGGAAGGCAAAAACAAGCTTTTAGGGAGTGTTGGTTGTGGTGAGGTTACTCTTGAAGCCAGTTCTTCAAGTTATAAGCTTCAGGAACTGAAAGTTCCAATAAATTTTCCTTGACATGAGGAGGCCCCAGCACACACAAATAATTGGAGTGATAAGGAAATTCAATTATGATTAATTACTGCCACAACCAAAGTGCACACGCACAAACACGCACAAAAAGACCACACAGGCCTATATAGGTAGTGAGTGATTATAGGGAGTACTACTCAGTGCACAAAGCTATATGTGTGCTAAAATAGTGGGAGTGGTCTATTTTGAATGGCACATGGCCTCACATGCTTGTTGCTTTTTCACAACTACCCGCAGAACCGAACTCTCTCCCATGTGCACTAGAAAACAAAGACACCAAAACCCCACTATAAATGCCCTCACATGATTCACCCTCTTTAAGTGGTACTCTTTCTCTTTGAACTTCCAGGGTCTCTCCTATTTACAATTTTTTCCTCCTCATTTCAAATCAACCAGCTCATCCTACTCTTACTCTTTTTTTCTCCACCCTTTATGTTTTCTTTTTCCCGTTTTTAGTTTTTAGTTTTCCATTGGATATATTTATGAATATAATATTAGTTGCCATGGATTATATCAATAGACTAACACCACCACATGTATGAAAGCTTTACCATTAATAGTGACGCAAATACAAGGTAAACCTAGCAACACCCCTTCAAAAGGTTTTGTATTTTATTTTTTCTCTCTCTACATTTATGCACAAAATGCATGTGATATATTCTTATAAGATGTATGTGACAGGTAGCTAGCTAGTCCCATAAATTGCACAAATTAAGAAAGTTGGGGATTTTGAAAGGATAAACAAAAATCCAAACCGAATCCGGCCCTACTTTAGTGGGATGATTACAACGCAACTATGATAAAACCATGGAGTTGTGTAAGCAAAGTCAAAAACTTGTCTTTATTGAGAAAAAAAGTGAAAACAAAAAGGCTCATCATCAGCTAGATTGATAGCTTAATCAAATCTTGACCTTCTGCTTGGTAACATAATCGCTACTCTTATGAGAGCCCCACCTGCTTATAATATATATATGGTCAGGACTCAAATGATTTACACTAATATAAGTTGGGATTTGCATTTGTAATTTAACATGACACAACAAACTTTTCTACACACACAACATTTTGTAGGGTTCACACTTTTTGAAGAAAAAAAAATAAAAGAAATTACGGCACGCAAAACGAATCTCTATAACATTACACAATCACTTTTCTTACAACATAACTCTTATAAAACCCATATAAGTTATACCTGTGATCTTAACCGTTTATTTCACTTTTATTTAACAACTATAATTTTTTAGTCATACGAATCATTAAATATAAGTGAATCAACCACCAAAATTGAGTGTAAGAATAAGACTTGCACTGGTATATAGCACACACAAGCACATGTGTACACACATGTACGCATACACACACATATTCTTGCGCTAATATACAAACACACAAGCACAAGCACACACAAAATTAGTGTTAATAATTAGCTCATCTCTTAAAAGTATTTGTAATAGTTAAGCCCTCCCATTTATCCGAATAACACTTATATATATATATATATATATATATATATATATATATATGGGACAACATTATACAACATGATTTGATATTAGTATGAAATAAAAAGTTTGACACATCATCTGAGAGTTGTTAATATTGCCTTGATATAATGACTCTGATTTGTAAGCATATAATACCATTGATCCGCCTTGATCAAACGAATTTCAGATGAGATGTCAAAATTTTTATTTGATTCCAGTATCAAAGGATTCTGTCCCTAAATAATCATGCAAAAAGATGATTCAACCAAAAAAAGGGCAATCTCTGGTGTACAAGAGTCAATAATTTGAGATAAAAAGGATAATAGTTAATTGTACGTAATCTTATTCTTATATTTGAAAAAAAGAAAAAGGAATGTATGAGATATTCGAACTCGTGATATTCCATAATTCAAGCAGAAAGGAAAAAAAATCAAAAATCACGAAGAAAGTTAGCTCGGAGTCCTTTTGTTTTCAGAGGATCCTGGACCTGGTAGTTTCCAAGTCTGAGGCAAAACTAAATGCCATCTACCCTTTGGACATTTGTGGGACAAGTATGCATGTGCAGAGAGACTCAGAATTCAGATTATTATAATGTACGCTTCTCATTCTCACAGTTAATAATTATTAATAGTGATTTTATTCTACCTGATGCAGAAACAAAAAGGCTAAGAGTTTATGTATATGAATAAAGTCAAATGTAATATTACATCTCATATATAGGGATGACATAAAAAACAGTGTAATTGTTAGGTAGGGCCTATTTCCATGTCAAAGTTCAAAAGCAAGACTGCAATTAGCCTTGTTAGGAAAAAAATCAGGTATTAACATTAACTGAATGTTGGAATAGTACTAGAGATCCGCATTGACGAGTCACACACAATTAATGGGTTAGTGAAAATTGTCAGGGCAGTTGATTGAATGGTCTATGATGTCTGTGTTTGTGAGGATGCAAGAATAGACAACACAAATACATGATGGTGCATATTAATAAAATTGTAGAGTTTTATAAGAGTTATGTTGTAGGAAAAGTGATTGTGTAATGTTATAGAGATTCGTTTTGCGTGTCGTAGTTTTTCTTTTTTTTTTCTTCAAAAAAATGAGGGCCCCACAAAATGTTGTATGCATAGAAAATTTTGTTGTGTCATGTTAAATGACAAATACAAATCCCAAAATTGTACGTACATTATCTGGCAAAAAAATATTAAGAACCCCAAAGAAAACACTAACAAAAAGACATAGAGGGAGAGGCTTGATCGTTTCCCCCTCATATAACATATAATTGAAATGAAAACAAAATTGTCAATGTTTCTCGAATGGGGTCTAAGTTTTGAGGGAATGTATCATCTCATTTATTTTTTTAACACGATTAACAGATCAATAATTATAACTTTAAAGACAAAGCTCGTAAAATGAAAAAGTAGAATGATCATTTTAATTGCTAACCATTGATATATTAAAAGATAACTGAAATTTAACATATGACATGATGATGTTAAAAAAGAAATATAATATACGTTGTATAAATAAATGGATTTACAAGATATGGTTGGACTTTGAGGGACAACACATGGGGAATTTACTCATGTAGTTGGGATTTGTACTTTAGCCTAATTTGGAGTATAGTTCAACAGTGACATCACGTGCAAACCCTAGAGGTTAACATCTTTAGTGGGAACAGTTCCAGCGAATTCTAGCTCAACTCAAACTCATGCATCCCTAATTAGCCCTCTATATACGATAGGCAGAGATTGCTCCACGGCATCCAAATTTGGATCACAAAGCTGTCTGTACGGACATAACCTTTTTCTGGGTGGAGGAGATTGAGAATGACAAGGCCATACTTTGTCACTAGCTGATGTGAGAGGCCAGAAAACTAGGAGGTAATATTGCTCTCTTCTCTTTGATCTGCTAATGTGACATCACATGCAACTGGATTGAGTGGCACATGTGCACCACTTACCACCTCTCTACTTGAATAACTCAGATTTCACAATTGTCATGGCTCCACTATCTTCAGCTAGTTAACTCAGATGATCAGATGATGATATATAACTGGCTTTACTTACAATGAGTATATATGATGGTTAATACACTTTGCTGGAGTTAAATTTTATTGTTTTCTATTATTAACAGGGAAAAGTTATATTTACAAACTTTTGTTTATAAACTTTTATAAATTACATTAAGTATGATCGATCATACTTCAATTAAGAATATATGATGGGTTATACTTAATGTAATTTGTAAAAAAAAATTATAAACGAATCATTCCTCATTATTAATAGGGTAAGACTAATTTTAAATGATATTAGACTGGGATGGTTAATTGACTCAATTAGAATATTGGGTCAATGAGTCAAATTGGTTGAATCAGTCGAAATAAATATATTTAATAATATATAATAAATATAAAATTAAGAACATCATAACTAACAAATAAAATTGTTCTAAGTTTGAAATCTCATGATTCAGGTTGCACTTCTCAAACATGTTACATAAATTTCCATAGATTTGGTTTGATTAAAATATCATTTCAAGTGCAGAACCGATTAAGTGTCAGGTAGTCATTCGGTTTCTAGGTGAACCGATCGGACCAGCCGATCCATTCCAGTTTTTGAGACTTTTTTATCAACCAAAACTTAGGAGTGTATTGCATTAGGATTTTTAAAAAAAAAATTAAATAATTTATTTTATAGATTTTAAAAGATTATTTAGAATTGGAGGGACTTTTAAGATTTTTTTTTTATAATCAAGATTTTATAAGATTGGATTTTAAAAGATTTTAATAGAATTTATAATATTTAAAAGGACAATATAAATTTATAAGATTTTAAAAAATCATATGAATTTTTAACAAACATTCAAAATTACAAGAGTCGATAAAAAAATAACAAAGAAATGCAATTATATTAATAAAAAAAGTAAAACTTAATATAATTTTCTCAATCAGTAAAACCTAATATAATTTTTAAGAAACATTCAAACTTACTAAGCAATAACTCTCCACATATCTAAAGCGAACCTTCAAATCTAAAGGGGAATGAGACGGTGGACAACATTGTGGGGTGATGGAGAATGATTAAGTGGTCCATAGTGATTTCGTGTTATGAAGGCATCGTTGATAGGATCATACACAAAGTCTTCCATCCTAGAATCCCTATTTTCTTCTCCAAAAGTTATAGCATCGGTATCGTTAGTGCCTAATGCAATGAAACCATTTCCCATAGTAGTTGCATCACTAAAGACAATCTTCAATTCTTCATAATTAAATGCACTCTTTTCACGAAGCTTATTATGACTTGGATGAAGCTGGCAAATAACAAATTTTTCATTGTTAATATATTACAAATAATGTAATGTACTAATCTAGTAAGCTATTAATATATTAAAAAATAATGAACTAATAAGTTCACCTTCAAGTAATCTTCCTATACCACAACTAAAAAATGCTATTTTTTGACGAAAAATTCCGTCGAAAATGAAATTTTCAACGGAATTATCGACGAAAATGAAGTGTCTTTGTAATTGTGTCTCACCCAAAGCCAGAGTTGTTATGCATAAGCGTCGACATTTTGTTATATTGGTTCTTCAACCACTTTAGCCGACTCAAGTAACGATTATAAGTTTTAGGAAACCTAGTCTTTGCATTAAGATGAAGTATCACTCTTTCTACATTTTGCTTGCTAAGTGATCCATTAGCATCACGCAATCCATTGTTGATAGCATCCATCAAGAGGTGCAATAACTTATTAGTATCATCCATAATCCAAGATCCATAGCTCTCTTTCTCTTTGCCCTTTCCTTTCTTATTTCCTTGTTGTGAATTTCCCATTTACTATAATAAAATTAAAATTAGACAATAATTTTAAATGAGATTAATATCTACACAATTTAAAAACTGGTTTATTCAAATGAGTAAAGCAAACCAATATTAAATAGTTCAATCAACAAACAATAAAAAAAGGATTGAATAAGCTAGTGATTATGTCGAAAAAAGAATAGAGCACATGCTTACAAAAAGAGCACATATATTGTTGTCTCCAATTGAGATCAAATACATATACATATTGCAAACGATGCTCGTTAAATATGTATATGCTTATATATATATATATATATATATATATATATATATATATATATATATGAGAAAAATATATCTTAATCAGTCTGAGATATATATATCTGAGAAAAATATATCTTATCAGTCTGAGATATAAAAACTACGTCGTTTTGTTTATTTATTTCCTTATATTAATTGATTCACCTTTAAATGGTTATAATTTCCTTTTTCTTTTTCTTTTTCTTTTTTTTTTGAAAAGCATTTTTTCTTTTCTTTTTCTTTTTCTTTCTTTATCACCATTGATCCATCTTTGTACGATTATGATTTAGTAAGCAGCTTGAGATATATTTATCTCCATCTACCCAAAAACTACGTCGTTTTATTTATTTATTTCCTTATATTAATTGATTCACATTTGAATGATTATGATTTCTTTTTCCTTTCTCTTTCTTTATCACCATTGATCCATCTTTGTACGGTTATGATTTAGTAGCCGGAGATAAAGTTATCTCAAGCAACTTGAGAAATGATAAGCCATATATATATATATATATATATATATATATATATATATATATATGGGCATGTTCTTTTTATACCAGTGTAAGACTAACAAGTCTTACACCCCATCTCAACCGTTGATTTTCGTGCATCCAACGGTTATAATTTAGGAAATCATATGAATTAATTAATATCAATTACTCATTAATTACACTATAAATAACAATCGATGATTTTCGTCCATCAACATTTGAGATGTGGTATAAGACTTATTAGTCTTACACCCGTGTAAAAAGATCTTGCCCATATATATATATATATATATATATATATATATATATATATATATATATATATATATGGGCAGGATATTCTTACACCAGTGTAAGAGTTAGAAGTCTTACACTCAATCTTAATCATTGATCCACTTGTATCCAATGGCTCAAATTATTAAAAAATTAGAGTCCTTGGATATAAATGAGATCAATGGTCAAGATTGAGAGTGTAACTTACACTAGTGTAAAATGATTCTAACTTATATATATATATATATATATATATATATATAAACTTCACCCCACTACACCTTCACTTTTCATTTCAAAATCGCAACTTATTTGGAATAAGTGTTTACCAAAACGCCAAAAGCTATACTTGTTATTCATAGCACAACTTTATTTCTTTATCCATTTGACCCTTATTATATATTAAATATATGGAGCCCCATGCTAAACTATCAATGAACATAAAGGACTGCAGCTTCATGCCAATGGGCCGAGCTATTAAACCCCATACAGAAAGAATTGCTTAGGACCATAACCCCAAGACAACTTTCTCTCTCTATTCCCATTTCAAAACACCAATTTTATACCTCCCATGTATGAGTTGGGTTTGTGAAGTCTCTTGGTTTGTCTCCAATTTGAGCCCCCTTAAAGTCATAATCACAATGACCAAGACATGTTATTTTGTAGTAATGTGAGCTCCTTGGTTTAGTCTTTTACTTGGTTCTGTTTTTATGGTAATGGTTGGGGATGGGATATAAGTATATAACTCTAGCATTCTAGGTTTGAGTTTCCATGAAATTTCATATACACGTGTATTGAAGGTTTTAAATTGTGGATTGCATCATTCGAGTGTCTAGGATTGCGACATCTCTTTTAAGGGGCCATCGTAAGAACACCGGATGTGATTATAGATGCATCGGCTGCAATTGTCCCACATAAGCCCACAATGCCCGCATCGTGACGGCAATCACATAATTTAGAGTTCGTTTGCATTTTTTTAAAAATAAAAATTAGGGAAAGATACTGTAACGACCAATTAGTGTTACTATCAATATTACTACCAATCAATTTTACCGTTAGATCGATTATGTTGATCCAATTGTTATATTTTTTTTCATCTTTGTATGGTTATGATTTTTCATATTTAATACTTTATATTTATTTTTACCTTTGTATAGTTATTATTTTTCATATTTATTGCTTTCACATTAAATATGCAGAATCATAACCATACAAAGATGGAAATAAATATAACTGTTCGATCAACATAATCGATCTAACGATGAAATTGATTGTTAGTAACATTGATAATAACACTAATTGGTTGTTACAATATTCTACTCTTAAAAATTATGCATTTCTTTTAAAGGTTGTTTTTAAAATTATAATTATTTTGCATTTGAATGAAGTGTACGGAAATAACTTTTGAGTAAAAAAAAATTTATTTACATGTTAAAATTAATAAACATTTTTTATGTATAAAATTACGAAAAAACATATGTTATGACATGAGATGGAATTGGAATAAAATTGAATTTTCAAAAAGTATTTGACTTTTAATTTTTTTTTTCAGAAATAAAGAATCGACTTTAGAAAAAAAATTATTTAACTTTTTTTTTTAACTTTTCTTTAAATTAAATTTTGATAAATAAAATATTTGACTTTTAAATTTTATTTTTTTAAAAACAAAGAATCTTGACTTTAGAAAAATAAAATGATTCTAATTTTTTTTTCATCCAAACGCATATATTAAATAATATATATATATATATATATATATATATATATATATATATATATATATATATGGCTATCAAAAAAAAATTATATATATATATTTAAAAAGCTACTTTTTGCTGAAAATAATAATAATAATTCATATATATATATATATATATATATTTAAAATGCTACTTCTTGCTGGAAAAAATTCTATGTGTACGTGTCAGTTTTGCAATTTTGATCTTAGTAAGTTCTTTATGGTTTTGGGTAGTTTAGTTTTGCTTGGGTCTTTGTATGTTTAAGGGGTTGACTCTGATATGTAACACTAAGGTGAAGTACTAAAGAAGAAGAAGGGGGGGTCATTTTTTTTTTGGTACATTGCCAGGAGGTATCATCATTCAACCTTCTCCGGGCACCATGTCCTCGGGGTACGGCCCGTTTGGGCTAGCCCCTCATTGTAACAGTGGGTGCACTAAGCTTCGCAACCGGAGAAAGGAAGAGACTAATCCCCCAACCGAAGATTTTTGGTTTATCCTTTGACCCCCAAAGATTTTCCAAGAAACTGCTTGAGGCAGGATTTGATCCCTGCACCAAGCAATCCCTTGGGAGCTCAGCTGCCAACTGAGCTACCCTTGGGGGTTAGGGGGGTCATTTTAACCTAAACAACATGACTTTACATGTTTGATAAAGAATAATTAGTTGTCAGCTAGAAAAACAATATCGCATGTGTGACACAAACACATTTATTTGCCATATCACATATTCAATGTGCCAAATAGGTTAAATATTAACTCAAACAACGACACTCACTAAAAGAAAAATCGCCATCAACGACGGACAAAATTCGTCGCCCACACCATATAATCCGTTGCAAATACCCTCTGTGACGGATTTTGCATAGGAAAACAGGTCGCCGCAAAAATTCTCGTTGCAAACGAAATTTGCAATGCATATCGGGCCACCCAAAATCCATTGCAGTTTGCAACAGATATATTCCGACACAATATTGTTCAATTCCATCGCAATGTGCAGACCCACCTACTATAAGACCTCGTTCGCGACCAATTTGTTATCTTACTTTGTGGTATTAAACACAATTAATTATCAAATAATGTGGAAGCTATTGAATAAATTGTCAATTAAACTTATGTAAAAATGTGAATAAATTTTTTCCATTCTTTATTAAATTGGAATCATTACTTGCATGTTAATTTAATCACATATACATTATTTATTCAACTTCATTACTTATGAATTACATATATGCTAATCTATGTCTTACAAGAAGACGTCCTTAAGCTTAATGTCCCTTCTTAAAACGTACAAATCTTGATATCTATACTATCAAATTACCTTTATACTTTTCATGTTTAACTATATTTAGCACTCCATTACCTATATTCTACATTTCATACAATCGTTACTCATTTCATTCTTGGTTAACTCCTTATAAATTTTAACATGTGCTTTCTAGGTAACATATATGTACACGTCCATATTCCCCAGAGATTTCGTACAACATCTAATAGACCTTCATTTATATAGATATATATATATATATATATATATATATATATATATAAATATGGGGCATGATCTTTTTACACAGGTGTAAGAATAACAAGTCCTACCTAGTCGCGATTTTATCCCAAAATGACATTGTACATAATTTTTCTCAAAAAGGTGATTTAATTTCAAACAATTAAATCTCCCATCCTATAATTTTCTTTTAATTATTATTAAATTTCTAAAATCTCTATTTAACGATGCGTGTTCTTACACCTACTGCGTTCTTCAGTCCAAATTGCGACAAATATTCGACGCAAAATTTCACGCAAATCTGTAATAGAATAGTATTTTAATGTCATCGCAAATTCTGCGACGGTAACGAAAGCCTATGTCGTCGCACAACTTGTGTTGGAGAGGGTAACTTATAACCCTGGCAAATTGTGATGAACTAATGGTTTTCGTTGCAGTATTGGGACATCATCTGCGACGAAAATTCTAAGCAATCAATCGCAAAGTGAGGAATTAAAAAAAAAATTACAATTACTAGAATTCTTCTTGTGCACAATAACCACTCAAATAATCATAAACATATTACTAAATAAAGGATACTGAATAATGTACTAAAAAGAAGTGTATATGAAGAAATATATACAATACCAATCCGAAAAAAGTAATGTCCAAATAAAACAAAATATAAACAACAATGTTCCCAACAAAATGTTTGGGAAGAACACTTCTGAAAGTCGCCTCTTGTAGGCCATGAACATAAAGGAGAAAAAAATTAAAAAAATTTGTACGGAAGAGGAAACCTTTGCCCACCTCTCAAGCATGTTCAACCCATGAACCATGCAATATACATGTTAGGGGTTTAAAGTTGATACCTTTATTCGGATTAACATTCCCGATCAAATGCGTTCTTGATCAATTCTTCAGACTTGAAGAACACAAGTCCTCCAACGGAGATCCACACCACCTTGTTGTCTTGTAAGAGAAGAACACTTCTTCGAACACACAATGCCCTTCAATGGAGGTTGCTAGACTCAAGAGAAGAGAAGAAGGTGAGTGGCGCCAATGGTGATCCCAAGAGAGGGAGAGATAGCCGCCACACTAATGTGTGTGTTAGCTCGGATTTCAGTGGAGAAAATTAAAGAAGAAAAGTTACGAAACTAAGAAAGAAAAAAAGGGCTATATATATGGCTCCTCATTAACATAAAACTAGGTCAAATCATCGCCTTCATCAAATTCCAATCTTATTGGGTAATTTTTTTAATTTTATCTAATCAATCCAATTGATTGGTTTTCCCAATTTCAGCCAATTAACTTATTTAATTGATTTCCTTAGTTTTATCCAATCAATCCAATTGATTGGTTTCCCCCAATTTCAGCCAATTAATTTAATTAATTGATTTTCTTAATTTTGGTCAATCAATCTAATTAATTGGTTTACAATCAATCTAATTATTTTGTTTCCTTTATTTTCTCCATCGTCATTAAATCTAATTTAATGACTATATTTAAATTCAAATCCGAAATTTGAAATTCAAAATTAGAATTTAAATTATTTTTAGAGTAAAGCCCCTTTTTGGGTCCCTAACAAAAAATATGGTCCCCACTTTGGTCCCTTACAAAAAATATACCCATATTAGTCCTTTTTTGGGAGTAAATTGGGTTTTCATTGAATTTTCGAGGGACTATATTTTCAAAAACCTGAAAATGTAGAGGGATCAAAAGTTGACTTTTATTTTATAAGGGATGAAAGTGGGAACCATGTTTTTTGTTAGGGACCCAAAAAGGGTTTTACTCTTAATTTTATTAATTTAACATTTAAATTAATTATGTTACATCATAGATTAAGTCCAACTTGGCCAATGATGCCACCTACCCTATCTTGGCCCAATATGTGGGCTTTACCAACTTAGGCCCATTATCCCTTATTGGGCCCAAACCACATATGCTAGAATTCAAGATAACTTAAGGTGTTTGTGAGCGACCCATATGGCCCAACATAGCCACTGACATAAATGGACTTGGGCCCATTAGGCCCAACCCATATAATGACAACACAGAGCGCTAGTAATGCTTTATTGTCCGAGAGCTAGTTGAGTTCATCGAATGATCAACTTGTTATACTTATTTGATTATTGTGTGAATTGTCTTTTCGTCTCATTTATCCACCTCATTGACCTAGGTCATAGAAAACGTATCAACCATTGCGGTCTAGGGTTAGCTTTTGCCGAAACAGGGAATCTTCATTTACGGACTCTAAAGAGCGGACCATCTCATGACTCCTTTATTATGCAAAGATTCTCAAGTCCCGTAAATGTCATCCTGGTTTCATCGATCTACGGATAACCTAATCTCTCACAGAGATTGATGAATTCCTTCAGCTTGTCACACTAGACCTAAGTTCATAGGGCATGCCCAAGAGTATACCTACGAGTCTCCATATTTCAGGCAGACAAGGTTTACAATCAAAGTAAGTCATCCAGAGCATAGATCTATATGACAACGTTAGGTCTAAGGAAAGACACACCCAAATAATAAGAGACATTACCTATTGATACTATTTGTGAGATTTTCTTGTATTGTCTCTTTGTGGGTCAATTCAGCGCGAGCTATTCTCCAATAGGTCCACCCACGGGTCAGCTAAGACATCTCTATGTATGTAGCTCACGATGGCTCTACCTTGCATCTCCATGCAAGTAGCTGAGTCGTGCTAGTCTTACTTGAGATCACCAATGCCCATTCTCGGTATCTCTAGACTAGGAACATATTTCTGACAATGGACGCGTGGTTTCATTAAGCTTTCGTGATCGTGATCCCTATCACAGATTCTCAATGTGACACTCGTTCCATTCCAAGGGCTTTATCGAGTTACTCATATTCAATATTTGAGACATGTAATTTAAAACAAGATAAATAATGTTTTTATTCATAAAATTTATTCATAACAATAAAAAAGTACATGGGTCCATCTGACTCTCAGATTGTCTCCAGGACACCTATGTACTAACAATATTTATGTAGTAGCAGCATGGCCATCCTTATCGTCAGCACCCGGAGCTGGCCCTTTATCCTTGGACTTTAATAGGCCTGAAGTTGTTCCTGCATTTGCTTCATCATCACCGCTTGCTGATTTACTAGTTGTGTTATAGCATCCAACTGTTGCATCATAGCATTCAGCTGCTTTTCCAACGCCTTCATCCTTTTAAGCTCATATGTAAAAACATCATTAGGAAGTAAGTTAAGGTTTTATACTTAATTTAAATGCACCAGGTAGTGAAAAAGTAAAACAATTAAGCTAAGAAGCATTACGTTTACCAGCAAAAACACCTCCAACCTAGGGTGATGAACACTTGCACTGCTTTAGTAGGCTGGTAGATGCTCCCAACTCGAACACTCTTCCTTTCTTGTCAAATTCCGCTGCAGCCTGAATGAAGAGGCTCTCATTTTCGGACTGAGGGGAGCCAGATGTGGGGTCACTGGCAGCCTACGTGCTCTTGTCTTGTGAAAGTTTCTCTCAGTTTTCCTAAAAAAATACACCATGTACCAATGTGGCCTGTAAAATGAAATAAACATATTATTTGTTGAAAGACATAATAAATAATGAATGTCTCACCGCTAATTGCAATGACTGCCTGTTAATCCAGTGCCTCTCACCAACTGCCAACTCCTAAGACTGAGTCTGCTCAAAGGTTGTCCAATCAACCATTTCTAGAAGCACGTCCCCAGAAGCTTCCTGCAAATACAAACGAGAACCATTAATTAATCAGTTGGAAGCAGTGTTATTAAACTCGATCCGGGTATCGATCCGGTCAGGATATTAGGTCACTGGTCGGAACGGTGAGTCACTAGTCGGAACGGTGGGTCACTAGTCGGACCAGTTGATCCGAATATATATATATATAAATATATAAACATATAAATTTAAAATATTCTCCGTAATAAAAATAAATCCTTCTTATCCTTCTTTCGTGTTTCTTTAAGTGTCCTTCTCTGCGCATCTGTCATGGCTGTTTCAGCTGCTGCATTTACAAGCTCCGAGTACTCTGCTTCAACGAGCTCCCAGACATCTTGTGAGCCTAGGAGCGTCTTCATGTGAGTGCTCTAGTTTCCATAATTTGACTTTGTCAATTTTGGAATTTGGGGTTGAATGATCTCTGCCATCTTTGATCGAATGTGGCTCTGATACCACTTATTGGAAATATAATAAACAAAGTACCACAAAAGACAAAACAACAACTCTATTATTAAAATATCCTTACGACTCAGTATTTCTTTTCAAACTCATCTTTTTGAAAAGATTCTCTTTCTTTAAAGTGCTACGACACTATGCACACTTTCACATATTCTTTTTTTTTTAATTCACTTATTTTTTTTTCAACTACATAATATGCATAGCTATTTGTATAGCTTCAGCACCGAATGCTCAACCGCTCCACCTCTTTGTATTTTTTTCTTTATCCATCGGTTTCATGGCATCTATTACTATGACTCGTTATTAACCGATTACAAGGACAATAATTAAGCCACGTGGTTGTACACCCAAGTCTAAACGGTAGAAGAGTATTACAAGGACAACAATAGAATAATACAATGACACGTAGTACAAGGACAACTACAATACAATGACACCTATTTTTAGAAACGGTGCATAGGAAAGTTTGTAATTTTAACATTCCCCCTCAAACTTAACTTTGCATTCCAATCATTTCTTTGAATTTGTTGAATACATTTGACTTCAATGGCTTTGTGAATATGTCTGCAAGTTGCTCTTCTATTTTGCAGTAGACTAGCTCAACAACTTTTTTCTTGATCTGCTTCCGTACAAAATGATACTTTGTGTCAATGTGCTTGCTTCGGTTGTAGGAGACTGAATTTTTGCAAGTGATATAACTGATTTGTTATCCGCATATATGTTGATTGGACCTTCTTGCTCCTGATGTAACTCATTCAAAATATTCTTCTGCCAAATTGCTTGACATGTGCAGCCATATATTTTGCTTCACGTGATGAAAAAGCGATTGTCTGTTGCTTCTTTGATGACCATGAAAATATTGCAGAGCCAATATCAAATGCATATCTTGATGTGTTTTTCCTATCATATACATCTCCACCATAATCACTATCTGAATAGCCAATTAATTTTAACTCTTCAGAATGTGTATAAAATGAGCCATGATCAACAGTTCCTTTGATGTATCTCAAAATTATTTTTGCTACACTGATGTGATCTTGCTTTGGCTGCTCCATAACTAAACCAACTGCAAATATAATATATGGTCAAGTAAAAGTCAAGCATCTTAAGCTTCCAACCAGGCTTTTGTATAGTCTAGAATTTATTGGCTCTCTATCTGAATCAACTTTGAGCTTCATCCCTGCTTCTATTGGTGTGGAGACTGACTTACAATTTTTCATTCTGAATTTTCCCAAAATCTCTTCTGTATATTTTTCTGTGATATGAAAATTCCTTTCTCCATTTGTTTCACCTCAACTCCAAGAAAGTAAGACATATCTCCAATATCTATCATTTCAAATTCTTTAGTCATAGCTTTCTTAAATTCAACAAACATACCTGGATTATTTCCTGTGAAGATCATATCGTCCACATAGAGGCACACGATCATCATATCTCCTTCTTTATTTTTCTTTGTGTACAAAGCTTGTTCATGTGGACTTTTCACATATCCATTCTTTTGAAAGTATTCATCTATTCTCATGTCCCATGCTCATACATTACTTCCTACAATCTATAGACTTTATACTCCTCTTCTTTTTTGATATATCCTTGTGGTTGCTCAATGTAAACTTCTTCTTCCAGGTAACCGTTGAGGAAAGCTGACTTTACCTCCATCTGATATATCTTCCATTGTTTTTGTGCTGTAATTGCTGTAAAAAGTCTGATAGTGTCAATCTTTGCAACTGGTGCAAACACTTCTTCATAGTCAACTCCATGCTTCTGCTTGTAGCCTTTAGCCACCAATCTTGCCTTGTACTTCTCCACCTTCTCGTCTTGAATGGTCTTTGTTTTGTACACCCTTTTTGCACCAATCGGCTTATGACCTTCAGGCATGGTTGTGAGCTCCCACGTGTCATTTCTTTTTTATTGTAGCAATTTCATCATTCAAGGCTTTCTTCCACTTTTCATCTTTTGCAGCTTCTTCATATGTCACTAGATCACATTCAGCCATTAAACAAAATAATGAATAATTAAGTGTAGTTCGTACCAAATCTGTAGCATCTAAATATCACTCAAGCTTCTCATCTTTGCTGTTGCTCCCCCTAAATTGCTGCTGCTACTGCTACTACTTCCTAAAGTTGATAGTGCAGATAAGAAGTTGTTGGCATAGGACTTGGTGGAGGAGTTTGGTCGTTTCCTTCTTGAATTGTCTGATCTTCTGATTCATCATCACCTTTAAAGAATAGGCTTTCCACTTTATTTTCTTCATCATTCCATCTCTAATAATCTGCCTCATCAAACTCTACGTCTTGTGAAATGATCACCTTTTTGGTCAGAGGATTATAGAGTCTGTATACTTTACTCCTAAGGTCGTAGCCAGTGAAAATGCATTTATCCCTTTCGTCGTCTAGATTCTTTCTCCTTTGATCTAGAATGTGAGCATATAGTATGCAACCAACAATTCTTAAATGACTTACTTCTAGTTTCTTTCCACTCTATGCTTCATTTGGAGTTTTGAACTGCAAGCTCTTTGTTGGACACCAGTTTAGTAAATAGGTAGCACATTGAATAGCTTCTGCCCAAAATGGTTTTGGCAGTTGTTTTTCTTTGAGCATGCTTCTCGCCATATCAAGAATTGTGCGATTCTTTCTTTTTGCAACGCCATTTTGTTGTGGAATGTAGGCAGCTGTTAACTGGTAAACTATTCCATGTTGTCTGCAAAATTCATCAAACAACTTGGAAGTTTAGTCACCTCCTTTATCTGTTCTGAGCGTCTTCAGATTTTGACCACTTTGCTTTTTTGCCATTGCTTTGAATTCTTTTAATTTATCAATTGCTTCTGATTTTTCTTTGAGAAAATATACCCATGTTTTCCTGATAAAATCATCAATAAAGGTGATATAATACCTGTTACTTCCAAGTGATTGAATGTCAAATAGGCTAGTAATATCTGAATGAACCAGCTGCAATGTTTTTATGGCTCTCCATTATTTGCCAACTTTAAAGCTTTGTTTGTGTTGTTTTCCTCTCATACAACTTTCACACAGCTAATCTGGTTGATCTATCTATGGCAATCCACTCAACATCTTTGCTTTGGACAACAACTTCAGGCCAATAAACCCAAGATAACCAAATTTGAGATGCCACAACCACAGACTATTTTTTGTGATGGACTTCATGCACCTTATTGCTTCTGTCTGGATTTTCAGCTTGAAAAGGTGATTTCTTGCCATATCAACTTTTGCAATTAACTCACCTTTTTGATTTCTTATGACAAGAGAGTTATTTTTCAAATGTATATCATACTCCTTCTCCAAAAGCTGGTCAATACTGGGGAGATTATTTTTCAAAAGATGGAATATAACAGACATCTGAGATATATGCCTTACCTCCATTCTTTGTAAAAATCATAATCTTTCCCTTTCCTTTGACTAGAACTTTTGAAAGATCTCCAAAAGTGACTTCTCCTTGAATTTCTTCATTTAGCTCCGTGAATAACTCCTTTTTGCCACACATATGATTACTAGCTCTAGTATCAAGGTACCGGATGTCCTTGCTACTATCTTCATCGCCTTTATAAGTGAATAACATGGCAACCAGTTCATCAGCTTTATCTTCATTTGTTGTGTAATGACTTATCGCTGTAATTTTAGCAGCATCTCTACATTCATAGTTGAGATGACCATACCTGTTACAATTATAATACTACAAGTGAGATTTATCACCTCTTTATTGAAATCTTCCTCCTCCTCAGGCCACGTAACCATGACCTTAGCCATGATTATAAACTCCTTGATCACGTCCATATGCTGTTGCATCAGTTTGAAATCTTCTATTTGTTTAGTCATATCTACCATGTCTGTCACGACCACCTCGAGTGTTGAATCCACCTCGGGAGTTGTAGCCTACTCTATATCCACCATGATTTCCCCTGCCATGTATAAAGTTGTTGCGTGCTTAGTTTCCATCAAGAGACAACTTGCTTTGCATAGCCTGCTCCAAATTGCTAGAGCCCTCGCTCAAATTCATTCTTTGCTCGTGAGCTTGAAGAGAGCCCACAAGCTCATCAATAGACATCACCGTCAAATGCTTAGCTTCTTCGATGGCAGTGACGCTATAATCAAACTTTCTTGTTAAAGACCGAAAGACCTTCTATATGATCTAACATCATCTAAGGCTTCTCCTTTTTCTTTTCATCTCCTTGGCCACCTTTTGCACCCATGTGGCAAATTCTATCACTAATTCTCCACCTTACATCTTCAAATTTTCAAATTCAGCTCTGAGTGACTGGAGCCACACCTTTTTGGCTTTGTCAGCTCCTTGGTAGGATTTCTGCAAGATCTCCCATGCTTCTTTGGATGACTTTGTATCTGAAATTTTTTCAAAGTGTTATTCATCAACACCTTGAAAAATTAAAAATAAAGCCTTCTTATCCTTCTTCCATGTTTCTCTGAGCGTCCTTATCTGCGCATCTGCCATGGCTATTTCAGCTACTTCATCTACGGGCTCCGAGTATCCGGCTCCAACGAGTTCCCAGACATCTTATGAACCTAGGAGCGTCTTCATGTGAGTGCTCCAGTTTCCATAATTTGACTTTGTCAATTTTAGAATTTGGGGTTGAATCGTCTCTGCCATCTTTGATCGAATGTGGCTCTGATACCACTTATTAGAAATATAATAAACAAAGTACCACAAAAGACAAAATAACAACTTTATTATTAAAATATCCTTACAACTCAGAATTTCTTTTCAGACTCATCTTTTTGAAAAGATTCTCTCTTATTAGTGCTACGACACTATGCACACTTTCACACGCTCTTTTTTTCAACTACATAATATGCATAGTTATTTGTATAGCTTCAACACCAAATGCTCAACCGCTCCACCTCTTCATTTTTTGTCTTCATCCATCCATTTCATGACATCTATTAGTACAACTCATTATTAACCGATTACAAGGACAACAATTAAGCCACATGGCTGTACACCCAAGTCTAAGCGGTAGAAGAGTATTACAAGGACAACAATAGAATAATACAATGACACCTAGTACAAGGACAACTACAATACAATGACACCTATTTTTAGAAACGGTGCATAGGAAAGTTTGCAATTTTAACAAAAACTCAGCAAAACTTATGGTATTTAGACAAAAGTCTTTGATACCAGAGTTAAGAATGGTAGAGTTACACTTGCTGTCAAGTACAGTTTATTTCTTGTTTTTAAAATCTACTGCATGCACGCTTGCATAACCATACACTGAGTTGGAAAAGTACCTGACAACAAGTATAACTCTGCCAACTGTACTTTACTCGCTACACAATAAAGCGAGTGTTTAAAATCTACTACATGCACACTTGCATAACCATACACTGATTCAGAAAAGTACTTGACAACAAGTATAACTCTGCCAACTGTAGTTTACTCGCTACACAGTAAAGCGAGTTTAGTTCTGTGACCACCACCTGTTCAACTTTTTTAGAAGAAAACCCGCTACTTTGATTGCTATAGTCGTTACACTGTGTAGCGAGTATTATGACTTTAATGGACGTGTCACGTGGCCAAACTAAACCATACTCGTTGTGTGTTGTAATGAGTATAGTGACGTGACATTTTAAAAAAATGTTATTGATCCATGACATTTAGGTATATTTTATTAAAACTGTGGTATAATGATCAATGTCCACTATGTCCGCACTTTCAGAGAAGAAATTCTTAATCCTTGATTAGGTGATATCTAACATGCATCAGATTTAGAACATCATTCTACTAAGCCAACAGGGTTAGTCTAGTGATGATGGGGTGGATAGTGAGTAATGAATGTTGTTTTCAATTTTGAATATATTTTTTAAAAAAACCATCCTGTTGATGAAACAATCACCTATTTTTATACCCTTAGTTAAGAAAATTAACACGCCTTAATAAATAAAAGTAACCGACCCTTTGGAATGATGTAACTTTTTATGGGGCCTTGAGTGTTATGTCTGTATGCTCCAATATCTTACTTTCTCTCCTTACCAAGCAATCACAGGAGACAAAGTCAACTAGTGAAGAACACAAAGAATATCTTTAATTGTCTTCTTTATCAAAAAAGAAAGAAATTTCCCTTCTTCACCGTTTTTTAAATTCAAAAAATCCTATTTATTTGAGGACGTAACTATTGGGATCTCGGTTCCCTAAAGCTCGGCTAAGCAGCCTTTTGCGAAAGTCAATCAACAAGATCCTCAATCTCGGATCTCGGCAATACATCGGCCTGAACTTCACTAGGTCGGGCAACGTAGCAAAAAATCAAAAACACAAACAGGAGACAGAGAAAGAGAACACAAACATATTTTAACATGGAAAAACCTTCTCCAATGAAGAAGTAAAAATCCACGAGACCTAGTCCAGATCAAAAATCCACTATGAAAATAGTGGTTACAAAGAATCAAGATTCACCAATGTGGTGGTTAACATAACTTCTCCAACAATGGTGATAGTCAAACTCCCCTAGAGATGTTTCACTCAAACTCTCTCTTGAGATCTCTCAAATACAAAGCATAAAGCTTTGCTCAAACAATTTTCTCTCAAATTTCTAATCTCTTTCTTAACCTAGCCTCCACCCACAACTAATGAATATATAGAGGAGGTGAGATCTAGGGTTTAGGGTTTTTAGGAAACCCCTCAAAGGGATTGGGCTTAGCATTGAAGGAGGAAGCCCAACAAATCTCCCCCTCCGACTTTAATGCGTCGGCTTCAGCATCAACCCGGCTCCTGCACAGCAGTCTTCAAATTTTCTTATTTGAACCGACTTTGTCATTATGTCGGACCAATTTTGGTCAGTGTGCACTTTGACGAGTTCGAGCTCTCCACCTTCCACCACATCCCGGATCCAGTGATACCTCACATCAATATGCTTTGTGCGGGAGTGATAGGTCGAAATCTTCGCAAGATGGATTGCGCTTTGATCGTCACAACCCAGCTCGTACTTGTCTTGATCATGGCCGAGTTCTATGAGAAACTTCTTCATCCACAACATCTCTTTGTTTGCCTCAGTTGCGACAATGTACTCAGCCTCAGTTCTCGATAGTGCAACACATTTTTGAAGTCCTGATTGCCAAGATACAGCTCCTCCGGCAAATCTTATCATGTATCCTGTCGTCGATTTCCTCGAGTCGGAATCTTCCCCTAAATCAGAATCCGAGTAGCCTTACAACTCGACTTTGCCTTCTCCAAATCAGAGGCATAAATTGGTCGTACCTCAGAGGTACTTGAAGATCCACTTAGTTCTCTTTGCTAGGGTTTGACAGATACTGGCTTACCATTCCAACAGCATACGCCAAGTCGGGTCTAGTGCAAACCATTCCGTACATCAAGCTTCCGACAGCGGATTGGTACGGGATCTTCAGCATCTCATCTTTGTCTTCATCAGATCTCGGGCATTGCTTCTGGTTCAGCTTTATGTGTCCGGCAAAGGAGGTCCTCATTGTTTTGGCTTTGTCTATGCTGAATCTCTTTAGAATTTTCTTAATATACTTCTCTTGACTCAGCCACAATAGCTTCTTTTGTCTGTCTTGGATAATCGTGATTCCGAGAATATGCTTTGCAGGGCCGAGGTCCTTCATTGCGAAGGACAAGCTCAATGCCTTTTTCAGGGCGATTATCCTCGATTTGTCTTTTCCTACAATAAGGATGTCGTCAACATATAACAACAAAATCAAAAAATCTCCGGCCTTATACCTCTTCACAAATACGCAGTGGTCAGCTTCTGTCTTCTCAAACTTGTGATTAGTCATGAATGATTCAAATTTCTTGTATCACTGTCGAGGTGCTTGCTTCAAGCCATAGAGACTCTTCTTCAACCGACATACCAAGTCTTCTTGGTATGGAGCTTGAAACCCCTCAGGTTGCTCCATATATATCTCTTCTTCTAAATCACCGTGAAGAAATGTCATCTTTACGTCCATTTGTTCTACCTCGAGGTCCATCGAAGCCGCCATGGCTAACACAGTTCGGACCGAGGTCATTTTCCCCACAGGAGAAAAAATCTCCTCAAAGTCTACTCCTTTCTTTTGATTGCAGCCTTTCACTCCAATCTGGGCTTTGTATCTCGGCTTCTACCCGTTCTCTTCATTCTTAATCTTGTAGACCCATTTATTTTTCAGAACTCGACTTGCTTTAGGAAACTCGGTCAGCTCATAAGTCTAATTCTTATGCAGAGACTTCATCTCGTCTTGCATTGTCTTTTGCCATTCTTCTTTCTCTGAGCTCGTCACAACCTCATCATAACTCTGAGGCTCACCGTCTTCAGCAACAACAGTGTATTCATCATATGAGTATCTTGTAGAGGGTCTTCTTTCTCGTGTTGGATATCTCGGCTGTTGTTCAACTTGAGAATCCGGTTCATCATTCTTATCCCGGATCTCATCATCAACTCGGACCTCATCATCAGCTTGTAGATGGTCATCATTTTCTTCATTTTCTTGATTTTCTCCCCTTGCTTCAACTCAACAGAAAGGCTGGGTTCTTCACGTCTGACAGTAACTCGGACTTTGGGCTTCGAGATGTCATGAATGGTCTCATCTTCATGACAGATCACATCTTGGCTTCTCACTATCTTCTTATTAATTGGATCCCGAAGTCGGAACCCGAACTCACAACTCGGCGAACAAAGATAGATGCATTCTTTTGTCTTTGCATTGAGTTTTTCCCTTTCATCCTTAGGGATATGCACGAAAGCTCGGCATCCAAACACCTTCAATTGATTATAGGTCGCTTTCCAACCTGTCCAGACTTCTTCTGGAATTCCTCCTTCAAGTGGCCGTGATAGTGAGATATTGATAAAGTCAACAGCAGTTCTGACGGCTTCTCCCCAGAATGATTTCGGAAATCCAGCATTGGATAACATGCTTCAGACCTTCTCTTCAATAGTCCTGTTCATCCTCTCAGCAAGTCCATTCAACTGTGGAGTCTTAGGGGCGTTTTCTCAAGTCGGATCCCGGCCGCTCTACAGTATGCATCAAATGGGTCGTAGAACTGACCATCATTGTCAGATCGGACCACCTTCAATTTCTTGCCAGTCTCCCTTTCAACCATTGCATGGAATTCTTTAAAGGATTGGAGTACCTGGTCTTTAGACTTCAACAAATATACCCACACTTTGCGAGAATGGTCATCAATAAATGAAACAAAATACTGAGCTCCTCCTAGAGATCTCTCTGACTTGGAGGAAACATCTGTACGGACGAGGTCAAGAATATACCTGCGTCGTTTGGGTTGATCCGGTTTCACGAAAGAAACCCGATGCTGCTTTTCAGCTAGGCAGTGCGTTCAACTCTCCAATGCTTGGCCGGTCAGTAATCCTTTCTTGTTCAGGATCTGGAGCCCTTTCTCACTCATGTGGCCGAGGTGCTTGTGCCATAGCTCCAAGCTAGGTTCATCTCGGACAGAATTGGCTTCTCCGCCATTGATATTTCCTTGCATCATGTACAAGGAGCCTTCCTTCTTACCTTGGACGACGACCAAGTTTTCCTTGGCCAGTTTCCATCTAACACTACCGAAGTAGTTCACTAATTCGGTATCGTCAAGTTTGCCTACCGAGATTAGGTTCAAACGCATGTCAAGTACATGCCTCACATTCTTCAACACAAGTCGGCATCCGACATCTGTGGTCAGAGTTACATCACTGAAACCAACAATCTTGCTGGTCACCTGATTTTCCATCTTCACGACTCCAAAATCACCTTCTCGATAAGAGGAGAAAAAACCTTTGTGTGGAGTAACGTGGAAGGAGGCACCAGAGTCAACAATCCAGGTGCAGTCATCATATACAACATTCAAATAATTATCCTCACCAAGGAGGAATATCTCGGCATCTGAGTTGACAGCCACAGCAATGGTGCTCTTGTCTTCCCTCTTCTTAAGAATAATCTGATCCGGCTTCACAGAGCCGTTCTTCTCGTCATTCTGCAGGGTCCAGCAGTATAGCTTCTTATGACCTGTCTTTCTACAGTAAAAGCACTTCAACTCATATCTTGGCTTTGACTGACCTCTGGACTTTTCTCGCCTATCACGACCTCGACCCCGACGACTTTTGCTTTTATCCCGAAAATCGGATTTTCCTTTGTTCTCAGCAACGTTGGCCTCAGACGTACTTGAAATACCTCGTTCTCTTCTCCTGGCTTCTATTCCCAGGAGGCTGTCTGTCACAAAATCCATCTTCAATCTTCCATCTGGAGTCGAATTTTTCAATGTCTCCACCAGAGTATCCCAGCTTTCTGGCAGCGACCTCAACAGCAGCAAGGCCTGCATCTCGTCATCAATTTTCATCTCAGCCTTTGACAGCTAATTCACAATACCTTTGTAGGTGTTGAGGTGTTCAATCATGCTCATGCCGTCCTTCTATTCCAGCTTCACAAGTCGGCGAACCAGGTGTGCTTTGTTCCTAGGAGTCTTCTTCTAAATCATGGACTCCAACTTCGTCCACAACTCGTACGCGTTCATGAACTCAGACACGTGCTCAAAAAGGATTTTGTCAATATATTTCCTGATTGTAGTTATCGCCTTATGACTCTGAATCTCCCACTCCTTATCGGTCTTGCCAGTTGGTCTCTCATCAAGGATAATGGGCTCATGTAAATCTTTACAGTAGAGATGATCTTCCATCATCGGTCTCCAATAGGTGAAATTGTCTGCGGTCAGCTTGAACATATCTCCATCATGGGTTATGCCACTGGTCTCCATCTCGTTTCCCTCAGAACCCGTCGAACTCGGGCTTTGATACCACTGTTGGGAACTTGATTCCCTCAAGCTCAGCTAAGCAGATTTTTGCGGAAGTCAATCAACAAGATCCTCGATCTCGGATCTTGGCAATACCTCGGCCTGACTTCACCAGGTCGGGCAGCGCAGTGGAAAATCAAAAACACAAACAAGAGAGAGAGAAAGAGAACACAAACAGATTTTAACGTGGGAAAACCTTCTCCAATGAACAAGTAAAAATTCACGGGACCTAGTCAAGATAAAAAATTCACTATGAAAATAATAGTTACAAAGAATCAAGATTCACCAATGTGGTGGTTAACATAACCTCTCCAACAATGGTGATAATCAAACTCCTTTAGAGATGTTTTACTCAAACTTTCTCTAGAGATCTCTCAAATACAAAGCATAAAGCTTTGCTCAAACAATTTTCTCTTAAATTTCTAATCTCTTTCTTAACCTAGCCTCCACCCACAACTAATGAATATATAGAGGAGGTGAGATCTAGAGTTTAGAGTTTTTAAGAAACCCCTCAATGGGCTTGGGCTTAGCATTGAAGGAGGAAACCCAACAGTAACCTCTTCTCACAGGAATCTACTTTGAGTGCTTGGTGAAATATCTACCTTGTTCTCCACTCAAAGAACAAGAGCTGCATCCTTAATATCAAAACCACCTATTCCCCACAAATGTCCTAACACATCAACACAATCATATTCTGCTAACTTAAGATCTAAATAAATCAGTAGCCAAAAAGTAGCAATCCAGAAATATATTACAAAAATTATATTATTGATTAGAAAATAAATTATACAATAGGATATTAAATGTGAATTTTCAATCCTACACTGACCCTTTTGGACAATTCAATAATGACTTATATCTTATGTGTACAATAATATACTAAATCTTTATTAAATAGGAAACTAAGAGAGATATATAAACATACACTTATGTGTAGAATAAAATGTATTAGGTAGTAAAAAACAGAAAAATGATAGAAAATAAATACATTGAGAAAGGGTGATTTTTTTTGGGTACTAAGGGCTCTTGACTGCTACAGGTTCTGACATTGAAACTGCACTAACATATTCTTGGATTGGTAAGGATGTGCAATTATTATTGAAATATGTGCTGCCAAGCAATTTCTTTTGTGGCTGCATGTGTAGGTGAAGGCCTACGTTTCTTCTTGCACGTTTTTGTTTTGAATTCATTTCTAGATAAGAGTCATCATAATGTTTTGTTGCAAATGGAAGAAAGAGAATTAGGAAAAGGCTAAAAAAATAAAGGATTATATTTTATTTCATTTTTAAATATCTAAATTTTTCACAAATACAAAAGATAGATGGATCTTACTTTTTTTTTTCTCTCTCCTCTTATTCATAAATTTTACTTGTAATCTTATTTCTACAACATAAAATAATTATTTTTCTACAATATAAAAAAATTATTTAGCAAAAACAAAATAGGCTTTCCATTTTGAGATAACAGAAACAGCTCTGATAAGTAAACTGATTTGGTGTTTTATTCTTGAATTTTCTTTCATATTCCCTGAAATACCCATTATTTATTTATTTAATTATAAGCTAGAAGGATAATACCTTGGTCCTGATGATTGTCAAATAATCAGTTCTCCTTTTATACAATAAGACTTCATGTTTAATATAAGATTTTAATACCTACAAAAAAATATATGCAGATTATAATTATTCATGGGAAAATCAATTATATACACAGCAGCGACTGACCGCAAAATTATATGTTATTGAAATTTTATTTAAGTATACCATCATATACAAAATAATATGTAAAAATTAGCTTATGGTTATATTTTTAAATTATTTTCGAATTAAAATAAAAACAAGAATTTAAAAGGATAAAAGAAGAGTGGTATGACTTGTGTAAATGGAAGCAGCTGAGAAGTGACCCGTGTCTAAATACAGCTGTATCCCAAATCTGAAAGCAATCACTTTTACAGGTACAAGCATTACCGATAGCGCCATAAGTAGGGTGACTATTAGAATAAACAAAAAAATAAAAAATAAATACATTAAGGTGCTGTTTGGTAGGAGGCAAATTTTGAAATGCCTAGGATTCTGATATTGGAATTCTTAGATTGCAATGTTTGGTAGGGGAAAATTGAAAATTTGCCTGAGAAACGTACTTTTCCGGATTTCCTTGTTATGTGCAAAAGTGGATGAAAATGCCAACCTCAAAATACCACACTTTCATTGGAATTCTATGTTTTATGAGGAAATAGAGAAAGAAACACAAAGCAATAGACGAAAATAACCCAGGTGGAACAAGAGAGAGAAGCATTGTGGCAATGAGAGGAAATTCGTATGACGGAAAAAATAGGACAACTGCAGTTGGAGGTGCAAATGTTGCAGTGTGTGCTTCTGAAACTGGATGACGAAAAATAAAGCAAAGAAAAAACAAGAAGGCTGATCGAAGTTCAAAAGTGATTTTGCGAGATTATCTCAGGTGAAACAAGAACCAACAACAAAACCAAGAAGAAGAAAAAACCAAACAACTACGAAGAACAATGTATGAGGGTAGTAATCCCCTTAGCCAAATAACATCACACCCACAGAAGAATGAAAAATGAAAATCGATTTCACAGAGAGGGAGAAAGACTTCATGCCAAATAAACGTTAAAAAGTTGATTATTCAAAGAGGGTATCATTGTAATTTCAGTAAATATTTCCATTCATATTTTACTATGTTTGAACTCAGTAAAATTATCTAATAATCCCAGTAAAATTTTTGCCTACCAAACAACTTTTTGTCACATTTCTGGATAACTCATTTTTCCACCACATTCCAAGAAATCATAATTCCTGGATAAATAAAAATTTCTCTTCTACCAAACGCCCCCTAAAGATGTATGTTGCTTGTATTTAAATATTCAACAATCAACTATAACAATTAGACTTAATTTTTTAAATTTTATATGCCAAACATATAAACACTATAAACATGATTCCTAGATGTAAAAAAAAAAAATAGTATTATAATTATTTTTTAAGAAAATCAATTTTTAAGAAAAATTAAATAAAAGAAATATATGACGTAAGATATATATACGAAAAGTTGACGGTAGCAGAATGGTGGTTTCTAGTACCAATCCTTGAGAAAAAATAATTTTGGTGGATCAGGATCATTAAAATTAAGTGGTTCCTCTTTTAATTTCACAAAAAGATAAAATAAATTTACTTTACTTTTTTCTTTCATTTTATATTTTCATTTATGTTACATATTTTTTAACATATGTATAATCCAGAAAATCTTTTTTTTTTCTCTCTTGATGAAGTAATTTTTTTCCACAGCAGAAAATTTATAGAGCTTCTTATATTTTCTGATCTTATATCTATTGAAACTCTTCTAATCCTGAATAAAAATTAACGAAATGAACAGAAAAAAAAAAGAGTGAGAAAGAGTGTAGTATCAGGATTAAATCTTGTCGAAATGAAAAGTAAGCTTAGGGTTTTAGAGAGAGAATTTTGTTTAAGGGTTTTAGAGAGAGTCTAGAGATAGAGAAAATAAAAATCATGATTATTAAATCCAAGATTTAAGGCTTTCTTGTCATTTTATGCTTTAACAAAAATAGGTTAATTTATTTAAATATACATCACAATGTTGAGAGTATCTGTGATCATCAATAGAACTACCATCTCTCCCTTTAGCTATGGAGATTACAACCTTGATTGCACTGAGGAAGAGTTGGCAGCAGCACAGGCACTGATGATGCTTTCTCGCAGTTGCACCACCACTGCCAAGAGGTATGCAGAAACACACGTTATATGTGTGTGTGTTTTTTTTTTCTTTTCTTTATATTAACATAATAATGAATCTTCTCTTAAAATCGATGACATATTGTATGTTTTTATCATTGGAATGGACCTGACTTATATCAGAGATTTCCACTTGTTATGATTGCCTCTGTGAATTTCTATTATATATGTTGTACTAACCTTGTTGGAGGCAAGAAACCGAATGGGTGGAAGGGGTTAATTTAAGGATTTTCTAGTTTACTGAGATTAAAAAATCTCACCTTTCTTATTGGGGCTGCATTGCAGGAGTTGAGGTGGATAAAGGGTAGGCCGTAGAAGATGGAAAGTAAGAAGGAAATGAATTTGAGGCTGTTTCTTTTGCTGGAAATTGTAATGGCTGATTTTGATACCTTAATATATTGATATGATTAGAGATGACATGTTAAGATTTTAAATTAAATGATGTGAACAGCCCTTGCTCTTTTATATTTTCAGCGTCATCATATGTATTTTGAAAAACCCATGTAAATAACTTTTTCTTGAGGATGTGTACTTATTTTGAAGGCGTTGTGCATACGACTTAATAGCAATGTAAGAACAGCCTTGAATTTACTGTACATGTTATTGATCATACTATGTATGAATGATATACATGGAATCGGACACTAAAGAATTAGGAATATGGATAACAACCAATATGTTGTGGATAACGCCCTTGGACTGCATTTGGTGATGATTTGATAGCATATATTTAATGACATAAGACGTACTTATATGGATTTTATAACATTTAATAAATTTGATATTTATATTAATTCATGATTTATATATAAGAATGCATTATTATTAAATGTATTTGTTGAAGGTGTTTTACTATAATTTGAATGTGAAAATTGAGTGTGCATTGCACTTATTAGGGTATTTATTGGGATTTGAAAGGGAAAATTAAGAGTGCATTACATTAAAGGGATTTATTAATCTCCTTCAATAGAACATAACTTACCTCATGCATAGAAACAAGTTATGTGGATCCTACCATTTTTTAAAAATAAAAAAAGAATGACACAACTTTTTATGTCTCACTAACATGAGATAGTTGTCTTCTATAAAAGGAAATAATTTAAACCCTACATTAAATGCATGATAATTGATTTTCATACAGGTTTATCACATCAGACAAAAAGAGAGACAATAACAAAGTACATTCACCAATATATATATATATATATATATATATATATATATATATATATATATATATATATATAGGTAGGATTATTTGACACTGATGTCATCTTATAGCCGTTAGATCAAAAAAGATCAACGACTCTGATTTGTAAGCATATGACTCCATTGATCTTTTTTGATCTAACGGCTATAAGATGAGGTGTCAAAGAATCCTACCTCATATATATATATATATATATATATATATATATATATATATATATATAGGAAATTATTCTTTTATTTTACATAAAATAACTATCTCATGCTCTTCTCACATAAAAAATATATATTATCACTTTCTCTTTTTTTTTAATGGGTGGTGGGTCCCACTATATCATGTATTTGTGATAGGAGATACCTATCTCCAACAACATGAAATTATATATATATATATATATATATATATATATATATATATATATGAGGTAGGCATTTGACATCAATGTCAAATTTAAAACTTGGTACCTCATATGAGAGCTATTATATCAAAAAGGATCAACGATTCTGATTTGTAAGCATGTGACACCATTGATCTTTTTTTATCTAACGGCTCTCAGATGAGGTGTCAAACTTCAAATTTGACACTGGTGTCAAATGATCCTACCTATATATATATATATATATATATATATATATATATATATATATATACCACCAGTGGGTTCCGGAAGTGTGAGGAGGGAAATGAAGTAAACTAGAGCAGAAATGGAAAGCAGGAAAGTAGACGGACTACTATATGAAATAAATGACTGAAATTAAAATGCAGAAATTAAAACATAAAATAAATTTAAGGTGAGAACCCAAGCTGTATACGGTAGGCCGAAGTCAAACTTGGGTGGAAGGATAGAGAAGAGAAGAGTTCATTACATAAGCAGATATGAAATAAAACTTTTATTCAAAACATAAAGATTGAGATTACAGTTACAGATTAAAAGATTAAAGAGAAAACAGAGAAGAAGAGAAAACTCAGAAGTACCTCGCAGTCTCTCTCTCTAGACTATCTCCCTAAACTCAGCTAATGAAAAGGATGCCTTCAACATACTGAAGCAACCCTTTAAATAGATTGAAAAATCACTATTGCTACAGTACAAGTTACATGACCGGTACTGTTTGAACAGTGTAGGTTAAGTGGACAGTAACTGACTCGTGATGCTACAGTTTCTGCCGACACTTTGATTACGTCACTGTATGCGTCACCTTATGCTGACATCATGCTCATGTCATTTTGCCATCAGCGTCACTACAGTGGTTTTCTTCAACAGTCTTCTGCTAAGTTGATTCCAAAACAATCATCCTCATTTTGGTAGAAGTCTTCTGTTGAAGAAGAGATAGAAGGAGATGAAGAACCTGTCTTCTGTTTAGAACTCTCAGCTTCTTCTTGGAGTAATTGAAGAATACCTTGCAAAATTTCCTTTGCTGGTTGATGCTGCTAATGCTGCTAATGCTGCTGTGATCTGAGCCTTTTGATTCAAGAAAAGGGAGGTTTCTGGATCAGCTGGCTTGATGTTTTTTGGATGTTTTTTAAACCAGAGCTTGACATTTTCTGGGTAAGCTCTTGAAGCATCAAATTCTATCCACCATTTAACAAAAGCTTGTCTCTTGAGTAATGGTAGTCTGATGTCTGTTTTCTCGCCGTAACTGTACTGCCATGAAAATATCCATGCCAGAGAGAACTTTGAGAAAAAATGAAGATCTATTGGAAAGGGATCTGCTAGATTGTCGAATTTTTTGGAAAAGATTGTCATTCCTTCAAAGACTTGTGGAGGAAGGATATCAAGGATTGGTCCAAAATAATCCCACCATTTATTAAACCATTGCAGGAAATTATATTGGATATTTTGCTTAAAGTAAATTAACCATGAATGTTTGTTTTCTTTATTTTGCATGAAGAAGACATTGGTCCAGGCTAATTCATAGTCCCAATAATTATATCCAATTGGATCATAAGGCTGGGAAAATTTGGTTATTTTATTTGGATTTCCATATTCTGCTGGGGTGATTACCTTGAGAATCTGGATGGTTGAATGAGTAATAAATAGTGTTTGATGGAAATAGAGTTTGAATCAAGTAGAATAAACTCATAAAAATTTTGGGATTTAGTTGGAGATTGTGGTTTGAAATGAAATTGTCGTCCTTTGAAGTCTTTGGGGAAGATCTTCACAGGAACCTTGGTTGGTTTATTATCCCAGTAGGATGGTTCCATTTGGATTACGTCTAGAAACTTGTTCTTTGAGACATATGGTGTTTGAGGTTTTGGTTTCTGGGTAGAAATAGGTTTGGGTTGGATTTCTAGGGCCCTGTTTGGACGGTTAGAGATCTGCTTGGTTTTTAGGTTATCAATCAAAACAGAAAGACTTTCTTCCTGTTCATCTTCTGAAGCTATTTCAGCCCAGGTTTTCTTTGGTAGATGCGTCAAACCTTGGTCTTGGAAGGTTTGAAGCGTTTGGATTGGCATTGCATAGTCTGCTTTGGATTGTTTAGAAGAGGAAGTATCCTCAACTCTTTGGGTAGATGACCCAGTTTGGGGTTGGGTAGATGACCCAGATTGTTGTTGGGCTGGAGACCCAGTTTTTTCTAATTTTTTAGCTAACCCAGCCAGGATTAGCTTTCCTTTCCTCTCTTTAGAAGAGGTTGATTTTACCGATTTCGGCATGACAGGACACTGTTTATCTTCCCTGCAGAAATTCACGAGTGAGATAATCAGGGAGAGAGTTTAAGGTGTCTTTGAGATATTCAATTTCAAAATAAAAAACACTTAAGATAGCTTGCCATCTAGCAAAAATTTGTTTAGATGCTAGATTCTTTACGTCTTTTTGTAAAATGTCTTTTGCAGATTTGCAATCAACACGGATTAAAAACTTTTGATTTAATAAATCAGATTGAAATTTTGAAATACATAACACAATTGCTAAAACTTCTTTTTTGACAGTGGAATACTTTTGCTGTGCTAAATTCCAATGTTTTGAAGTGTATGCAATGATATGCTCTTTGTCTGAGACTCTCTGTTTAAGAATGCCACCATAACCTATGTCAGAGGCATCAGTTTCAACAATTTTGAAAGCCTGAGGATTGAGAAGATAAAGACAAGGAAGTTCCTTTACCTTAGCTTTGACCTGTTTGACTACATCAGTATGAACATCAGTCCAGGGAGGAGGGTCTTTCTTAAGACGATTATGGAGAGGCTTGATTAGATTATTAAGCTGAGGAAAGAAGTCAGCTACATAATTTAGACAACCAAGAAATCTTTGTAATTGAGTTTTATCAATAATTTGATTGGGAAATTTGTCAGCAAATTCAATAGCTCTACAAATTGGAGTAATAGTCCCTTGATAAATAGTATGACCGAGGAACCTGATTTTTGTTTGAAATAGATTGATCTTTGATTTAGAAAGAGCTAAACCACTTTTATTAATTACATCTACAAAAATATGAAGATGTTTAAAATGTTGATCAATAGATTGAGAAAAGACAAGAACATCATCAATGTAGACGATAGTGAAAGTTGAGTATGGATTGAAGATATCATTCATGATTCTCTGAAATTCAGAGGGAGCATTCTTCAGTCCAAAAAGCATTACCTTCCATTCGTATTGACCAAATGGAACAGTAAAGGCTGTCTTGTAACATTCATTGTCATTGAGCTGGATTTGCCAAAACCCAGATTTCATGTCAAATTTAGAAAAGATTTTTGCTGAATACAAACGATTGAGAAGATCTTTCTTATTTGGAATCGGATACCGAATCCATTGAAGAGCTTGATTAAGAGGTTTGTAATTGGTAACTAACCGTGGAGTTCCACGCTCAATTTCAGATTGCTTATTGACATAGAAGGCAGAACAAGACCAAGGACTCTTGCTTTTCCTGAAGAGACCTTTAGCAATGAGATCAGCAATTTCTTTTTGACAAAAGATAAGAAGTTCACCACTCATTTGAATAGGACGAGCTTTGGTTGGGATTTGCCTTTCATTAAAATCCTTTTCATAGGGAAGATCTACGATATGTTTTTTCCTTTGCCAAAAAGCATTCGGAAGATCAGAACAGATTGTATTTTGGATTTGTTCAAGCAAAACTTTGATCTTTTGTTGAACTTCAGGCTGCTTTAACTTATTTTCAATATTCTTAAAAGAAATTTCTTCTTTAAGGAAATTGATTTGTTTTTGTTTGTAATGGATAAAATTCAAATCTCTTATGATGGGTTTCTTAAGAAATTTAAAAACAATTGGTTTGTCCAAATGATAAGTAATTATACCTTCATCTGTGATAGTTAGAGGAAAAAAAGATTTGATGAACGGAGTTCCAAGAATAACTCCATTTTTGAGGTTTTTAACAAGGAGAAACGGTGTTTCAATTTTTAAATTATCATTTTCAATGATTGCTTTAGGAAGTTTATAATTAACCTGAAGTTTTGAACCACTAGCAGTACTAAGCCGTTCAGAAGTCTTTTCAAAATATTTAGTAGGAATTAGACCTTCTTGTATGCAGTTTGAATCTGCCCCTGTGTCAAACAGAGCTTCAATTTCAAGGTCAAAATTACCTACATTGAGTTTGATTGGGATATAGAATTTTTGAATTGTTAATTGATTAATTAATCCTAAAAATTCTTCGTCTTTAAGATTTTTATCTTCATCTGGTTTAGACAGAGTATTTTCCATACTCGTTCCCGTTGATTCTTCATTTTGTAATTGAAGAAGGATGTTCTGATGAGTTTGTTGTTGTTCTTTGATTTGTTTAACTTCAGTTTTGAGAATATTGATCTCATACTGAAGATCTTGGACAGTTATAGGTTTGACAGTAATACTCTTTTCTAGTTTTTTAAGGGTATCTTTAAGATTAAACTTATTAGGAACCAACAACTCTTTAGATTTAGAAGAACTGGTTTCCAAGGATGATTTTAATTTTGCTAAGTAAGCTTTCTTTTCATGGGGATCACCGATTGAATCTATGACCTCGAACAAAAGATCTTGTTCTTTAGTCAAGACATTAATTTCTTGCGAGGATTGTGAGTCCTCATTAGAAGATAGATCATCTTCATGAATTTGATTTAAGTCTTCTGAGGATTCTTTTCCAGATTCTTCATCAGAGGATTGGATTAGAAGATTATTGATTTGTTCTTCAATAGAAGGATCAAGGTTTAGGTTATTTAGTTTTTTCTTAAGCCTACAATATTTACTAATATGTCCAGGTTTACCACAGCTGTAGCAAATAGTTGGCTTAATTGGTTTGGATGTATTTTGTGATTTATTTATTTCAATATTTGGCTTAGGATTTTTATTTTTAAACCTTTTATTGTAATTGGGTTTCTTACGAAAATTCCTAAAAGTTTTAACCTGTTTTTGTTCCTGTTTTTTATGTTTTTTAGGTTTTGTAGTACAAAGCAGACCAAATTGTTCACAAAATGATCCTAGATCTTTACGATTTTGAGTTTTTTCTTTTGCAAGTTGACGTTGGATTTTATCATCTTGACAGATTTTTAAAGCTACCTTTTGGATATAAGCAACTAATTATCCATAACTTAATTGCTCATAAGGGATATCTCCAGTTAGAGATTGATGACGGATTTTATCTCTAACTTTGTCTCCTAAAGATTTTGGAAGACCAGCTAAGAATTTTTCTTTCCAGAAAGGTTGTTGACTATCATCTCGAGTGTAAACCCTAGTTAGGAAGGTATCTTTATACCAGCGAAAGTCACCTAAGGTTCTACACTTAAGATTGGATAGGAGTTCAGCAGAACGATCTTTCCATAAGGATGGATCACCAATGAAATGTTGGATAATGGTGAAGATTAATTGATTAACAGCATCTGGAATAGTTTTTCCATCAGAGACTATAGGAATGCCATCAGGATCAACTTTAATGGCATTAAGAACAGAATTTTTTTCATCTTCAGAAAGATAATTATCCCACCAACCTTTGAGTTGACCAGAGAAGCCAGAGACAATAATATTGACTATAATTGCTTCAGAACAATTATGAGAAGTTTGATAGGCAATTGCAACCATAGTCATATGGTGCATTATATTGAGTATGTTATACTCTGATTGACCATCTATGTTCCATTCATAGACGTTGTTACCATTAAAACTTTTGAAACTTGTATTCTTTTCTTCAAGTAGAAGATCAGGAGCAGTTGCTTTTTGGTAATAAAGTTTGGAAGGGTTTCTCCAATTATTAATACCAGTTATAGGATTAATTTTAATTTCAGATTTGTTATCTGACTCAGGAGATTCATCATAATGATTCAGAGTATTGATAGTTTTTGACCGAGTGTTATGTTTATGAGACTGTTGAGTCTCTTGATCAGAATGTTGTGGGGTATCAGGAATGGTTAATGTACTTAACTTCTCATCAATTTTTTTAAGAAATTCATCCTGAGACTGAGATTGAGCAGGTTTTAACTTTGCAAACTCTTTTCTAAGTTGATCATTCATTTTGAAAGGTTTGAACAAAGGTTTTTCTAAGTTTAGGAGAAGATGCAGAGGATGAAGGTTCAATAGTTTTGAAGTTTTTCACCCAAAATGCAGTATTTGTTGGTGTAATTAGATTGAGGATGAAGGTAAAAGGTCAATAGTTTTGATGAGTTGTGGGAGGAAATTCCCATTCTTTTT
>NW_026896115.1:0-19590 GCF_033153095.1 Gastrolobium bilobum
ACGTTTGGGAAATGCTTATTTCAGGATCAGGTAGTATGGGTACTGATGCCTCAGGCGGCAGGAGGCCGGAGCTTAGCTGATTATGTTGCTTCTGCTTATTTGTTAGCATGACTGGATATTGATGCTAATTATGTTTTATGCCTTTTATAATTATGTTGTTGTTGAGATTGATGTTGGGCATGTTGCCTTATTTGAGTGAGCATGGGGATTGTCCATGACACTTTCTGTTAGTACTTGTAGTTTGGAGTTGTATAAACTGTTAGATGGTCCGGTCTACGTTGTTGTAGTTCCGTGACTAGAGCCACACTTATATTATCTATGTTATGAGGTAAAAACCTGTATGTATTGCAATTGCTAGGTTGTTTGGTTGTGTCTGTCTTTGTGTTTACTCCGTCGAATTTTATTATGATGATGTATATGTGATCACATTGCGTGGGCCTGATCAACTCATAATTTGTGTAACTTGTGCAGAGTCATGGTAAGGTCCGGGAGAACACGAGAGACTTCTGAGGATCAATTTGATCCTATCTTGACTGCATTGGCTGAGATGCAGGCGGCTAGGTTAGCCGATCAGGAGGCCACTAGATTGGCCAACGCGACAATGATGGAAGCTGTTCGCGAGGCGAACCGGATAGCCGCAGCTGAGGTTCGTGAAGCGAACCGGAGGAGAGCCATAGTCACATCGGCAGTGCTACTCATGCCGCTGAGACGGGGGAGCCCCTTGTGGGGATTGCTGAGGATCGTGATGCGATCGATCGCCGGCTGAATGCTTTCAGGAAGCATAAGCCACCTGTGTTTGAGGGGTCTCTGGATCCTATTGCTGCTGCGAGATGGCTAGAGTCGCTGGACAAGATTTTTCAGGTCATGTAGTGTACAGACCCACATAAGCTGATGTTCTCGACCTACATGCTGGAGGGCGATGCCCATGAGTGGTGGACGCACACCTCTCGTGCTTTTGAGAGGCAGGGCCGTGTCATGACGTGGCCATTCTTTGAGGAGTGCTTTCTGGGCCGATACTTTCCCTATGATGCGCAGGAGAGGAAGCAGGGAGAGTTTGATCGTTTGGTGCAGGGCTCGATGTCTGTTGATGAGTACCTGGCTAAGTTTAATGAGCTAGTGAAGTTTGCACACTTCCGGATGGTTCCTCCTACTCCGTTGTTTCTGGCAGCTAAGTTCTGCAGGGGACTTAGTGAGGTGATTGCTGAGCATCTTGCTGGTGCTGCTTCGAGGGACTTTGGTACACTGGTTCAGCAGTGTAAGGACATCGAGGATGTTTGTGTGGCAAGCAAGGCCAAGAGGGCCAAGGTTGAGGAGAGCAAGGGAACAGGTGGTTCCACTCCTGCTCCTACTTCTTGGAAGGACAGGAGGTTTGCTGATAAGGGCAAGGGAAAGCAGTTAGCGACTAGGCAGGCGCCTGGTCAGTTCAAGAGAGCTGTTTCACATCAGGGGAGTTCTGCTAGGCCTCCTACCACTCCGAGATGTTCGGGATGTGGGAAGGAGCATGTGGGACGCTGTGCTACGGGGCAGTTGATGTGCTTCAAGTGTGGCAAGTAGGGCCACTTCTCTAGAGATTGTCCATCGTCGACGGCGAGAGCTGCAGCTGTTTAGGCAGTTCCTTTGCAGATGGTTCTGATGGCATCTTCTTCGGCACCTGCAGTGCCACCTCCTGTTGGGAGAGTGTATACACTAGATAGGCAGCAGTCGGACCGCGCTCCGAACCTTGTCAGAGGTACTGTGTCTATTGGTGATTCTTTTGTCGATGCTATCTTTGATTCCGGGGCTACTCATTCGTTTGTTGCTACCCTGATTGTTTTGGGGCTTGAGTTGCCCAGTGCTGTGCTTTCTCCACCGTTGCGGGTGACTACCGCCACCGGAGAGATTTGTGATTCTACCACTGTACATCGCGATGTAGCGTTTCAGTGGGATGGCCGTGAGTTCTCGGTAGCTCTGATAGGGTTGCCGATGGCCAACCTTGAGATTATTCTGGGCATGGATTGGTTGTCTAGAAACTGTGCATTGATTGATTGCAGTGCAAAGCGAATGGTGATGTCTCCGTGTGATTTCACAGCTAGTTCCTTGCCATACATTTCACTGCTGCAGGCCAGGAGAGCGCTGCGAGCAGGGGCATTGGGTTATGTCATGTTGGGTGGTTTGGTGAGTGGGACACAGGAGGATATCACTGGCATTCCTGTGGTGGGGGAGTTCCTTGAGGTGTTTCCTGAGTTTCCGCCACAGCGGGAGATAGAGTTCTTCATTGACTTGTTGCCCGGTGTGGGGCCGATTTCTTTAGCTCCTTATTGGATGTCGCCACCGGAGTTGGCTGAGCTTAAGAAGCATATTGAGGATCTTTCGGCGAAAGATTTCACTAGACCGAGTGTGTCTCCTTGGGGAGCACCGGTTATCTTTGTGAAGAAGAAGGACGGGACAATGCGATTGTGCACCGACTACAGGCAGTTGAACAAGGTGACAATCAAGAACAAGTATCCCCTTCCTCGGATTGATGATCTGTTAGATCAGCTCAGGGGTGCTTGTGTGTATTCCAAGATTGATCTCCGGTCCGGATACCATCAGATTCGGGTGAAGCCGGAGGATGTCCCGAAGACCGCGTTTCGTTCGAGATACGGTCGTTTTGAGTATTTGGTGATTCCGTTTGGACTCACAAATGCGCCGGCAGTGTTCATGGATTACATGAACAGGATTTTCCAGCCATATCTGGATCAGTTTGTGATTGTCTTCATTGATGATATTCTGATCTACTCCAAGACTGAGGAGGAGAATGCGGAGCATCTGAGGATAATTCTGCAAGTGCTGAAGGAGAAAAAGCTTTATGCTAAACCTTCTAAGTGTGAGTTTTGGCTCAAATCAGTCAAGTTTCTGGGGCATGTGATTTCAGCAGATGGAGTTGCAGTGGATCCCAACAAGATTGAGGCCGTGTTGGATTGGGAGAGACCCAAGACAGCTACGGAGGTGAGGAGCTTCTTAGGTTTGGCAGGTTACTATCGGAGGTTCATCAAGGGCTTTTCCATGATGGTTCTCCCTTTGACTCGCCTTACCCGAAAGGAGACTCCATTTGTGTGGACTCACGAGTGTGAGGCGTGCTTTCAAGAGTTGAAGGAGAGATTGACTTCTTCACCTGTGTTGATCCTTCCTGATCCTGAGGAGCAGTTTGAGCTTTACTGTGATGCTTCTGGAAAGGGGCTGGGTTGTGTGCTGATGCAGTCTGGTAGAGCTGTTGCTTTTGCTTCGAGGCAGTTGAAGCCTCATGAAGAGAACTACCCGACTCATGATTTGGAGTTGGCTGCGATTGTGTTTGCTTTCAAGATTTGGAGGCATTATCTTTTTGGTTTGAGGTTTGTGGTGTTCAGTGACCACAAGAGTTTGAAGTACCTGTTCGACCAGAAGGAGTTGAACATGAGGCAGAGGAGATGGATGGAGTTCATAAAGGACTACGACTTTGAGCTAAGGTATCACCCTGGCAAGGCCAATGTGGTAGCTGATGCTTTGAGTCGGAAATCCAGTAGTTCATCCAGTTTGCTACTTGGTAACTTCGATGTGGTTGAGAAGTTCTGCCACTTGGCAGTGACCGCTCCGTGCGCGAGCGTACTTTTCGGGTTGGAAGCATCAAATGTTGTGAACGAGCTGCTAGAAAAGATCAAAGAGGCACAAGTTCAGAGAGAGTGTCTGGATTATGTGAAGAACCAAGACGGTGTGTCTTGGAATGATGATGGATTGCTTTTGTTCCAGCGGAGGATTGTGGTTCCTCGAGGTCCGTTGACAGAAGAGGTTATGGCAGAAGGCCATAAGGGTCAGTTTTCTATCCACCCTGGTGCTACTAAGATGTATCAAGACTTGAAGAAGAACTTCTGGTGGCCGGGCATGAAGAAATATGTTGCCATCTTTGTGTCCAAGTGTTTGGTTTGCCAGAAAGTGAAGATTGAACACCAGAAGCCGTCTGGTAAACTTCAGCCTCTTGAGATTCCAGAGTGGAAATGGGAGAGCATTTCCATGGACTTCGTTGTGGGTTTGCCGAAGACTCAGGTTGGCTGTGACTCGTTATGGGTCATTGTGGACAGACTAACGAAGTCTCCCCATTTCCTTCCAGTGAAGGTGAGCTTCACTACAGAGCAGTTGGCCAGATTGTATGTTCGCGAGATTGTGAGGCTTCACGGGGTGCCCGTGAGTATCATCAGTGATAGGGACCCGAAGTTCACATCTCGGTTCTGGGAGGCGCTGCAGGGAGCTTTTGGTACACAGTTGAGGTTGAGTACCGCTTATCACCCTCAGACTGATGGACAGACTGAGCGGACTATCCAGACCTTGGAGGACATGTTGCGGGCTTGCACGTTGGAGCAGGGCTCGGCATGGGATAGGTACCTTCCATTGGTAGAGTTTTCTTATAACAACAGTTTCCATGCTAGCCTGGGCATGGCACCCTACGAGGCGCTCTACGGTAGGAGGTGTCGTACACCTACCTGCTGGTCGGAGGTTGGGGATCGTGAGTTGTTTGGCTTGGACTTTGTCCAAGATACCACCCTGCAGATCCAGATGATCAGGGAAAAGCTGAAGCAGGCGCAAAATCGTCAGAAGAGCTACTACGATGTCAAGCATCGACCACTGGAGTTCAGTGAGGGTGAGCACGTGTTTGTGAGACTTTCACCTGTCACCGGTGTTGGACGGGCACTCGGAGTGAGGAAGCTGAGCCCGCGCTTTATTGGGCCATACCAGATTCTTGGTAGAGTAGGACCTGTTGCCTACCGGCTTGCCTTGCCTCCGAACCTGGCCAACATCCACGACGTGTTTCACGTGTCTCAGCTTCGGAGGTACATAGCAGATCCTTCGCACGTAGTGCAACCGGATGATGTGGAAGTTCGGGAGAACTTAAAGACTCCCGTCGGACCACTAAAGATTCTCGATCGTGGCGAGAAGCAGCTGAGGAGCAAGATCATTCCGATGGTCAAGGTGCAGTGGACCGGAAGGACTCCTGAGGAGTGTACTTGGGAGCGTGAGGACGAGCTTCTCCGGCAGTACCCCGAGTTTCGACCAGGTATGTTTCTGATTTTGAGGTCAAAATCCCAAAAAGGTGGGGTGAATGTAAGAACCCGCACCGTTAATTAAGGTATTTAATTAATTAATTATGCAAAATTAGGAAATGATTCCATAATTGACCCTAATAATTATTATGAGGCTTTAATAATTATAGTAAGTGAGTAATAATGCTGAAAGTCGCTTTTCGGAAGAAAAGTGCAGATACCGGTTCTGCTAGTCGGTATAAATGCGTACCGAAAAAGTATCCCGGAAAATTATAATAAGTGCATGTTAATTACTAGGATAATATATAGGACTTGTAAAACGAGTTTCAAGTCCAGATAATTAGAACTGGTGCTAGAAATCGGTACTGGCTTAGAAAAGCGCGTACCGGAAAGGTGCTCAGAAAATTACGAAAAAAATATGATAATTCTTAGAAAAATGTCTAGTTTCAGAATCCAAAATTTGGGATTAAAATGCTAAGCGTAGCAATTAAAGTTAATACTGTGTGTTTAATTGTTAAACCACTATTTAAGCCTTAGTGGGCACTAAACCCTAGAAAACAGTTTCTCTACGTGAGTGTGTGAGGGTGGCTGATCAGCTTGGCTGCTCCTTGGGGTTTCTTCTCCATTTTGGGTCCAAGACACTTCCTTTCTTGATTTTCTTCACCTCCAAACACTTGAGCCTTGTGTGAGTGGCCTTGTGATTGTGTAGAGAGCTGGTGTTCTGAATTGGGAGGCTGTTGGGAGTCAGCTTTGAGGGCTGAGTGGGAGAGTTGAGTTGTGGGAACCTTGGAGTTGGCTTGTTAAGCTTCACGGTGTGTTCTTTGTGGAGAAAGGACCAACCTTCAACTTACATTTTCGTGTGCAGAGAGAGACAGAACCTTGGAGTGACCTTTTGAGCTCTAAGAGCACCTCTTGTTGGCTGATTGAGCTTTGGTAAGCCTTGTCACCTTTGGTCTAGAGTCTTTGAACTTAAAAATGAAAGCTTGATGCATGTTAAGGCTTAAAGATGATAACTTGTTGTTGGGTAATGTTGAACATACCTAGAAATGCATGTGTAGGTGCTTTAAATCGTTAAAAACCCAACCTTGGAAGGATATCTTCACGAAATGTATTTTCTGCATTCTGTCGTGAAATATCCGGATATGGGTTTTGAGTATCCGGATAATAGATATCCGAATATGGGATTCTGGATATCCGGATATTGTATATCCGGATATGTCCAGTGAGATATCCGGATATTTCATATCCGGATATGGTCCCGAGGAATATCCGGATATTCTGGGATTTCGAAGAACAGTAGCTGTGCTGTGAGGACAGTAGGCTATTGGGGGTTTGGGGACCCTAGATTGATGAAGTTGAACTTTTGTTTTGATTAAACTAAGTCATGTTAGCTGTGCTGTGTTTGGACTTTGAGCTGTGGACTCTTGGCTTTTGGAGTTAGCTTGCAAGGTAAGCTTTCATTTCCTCGGTTTAGCCATGTTGTGGTTCCACCATGTCCCATGGGGGTATGGTTTATGCATGTTGTGTACATGCTTTTGGATATTTGATATGTTGATTGAACTTTACATGTAATGGCTTTTAATATGCATGTGTTGTTTCATCTTGACGGGAAGCCTGAGTATGTAGCGCCATACAAGACGGTGTACCGGGGTGAATGCAAGTGGTACTTGCACGGTGTGTAGGTGATAGACGTATACCTGCACTGTCTCTGGCCAGTAGATTAGTATTGACACACATGGCATGATTATCTGCTGCATTGCATTGTTTTAGAAATGATAAATGATAAACGGTTTTTGAACTTATATTGCACATGTAAGTGAGCTTGGGGTGGAAGATCCTTGAGGACTCACTGACTTACTGAGATTTCTAGATTAGAGATCTTACCCCACGTTTGGGAAATGCTTATTTCAGGATCAGGTAGTATGGGTACTGATGCCTCAGGCGGCAGGAGGCCGGAGCTTAGCTGATTATGTTGCTTCTGCTTATTTGTTAGCATGACTGGATATTGATGCTAATTATGTTTTATGCCTTTTATAATTATGTTGTTGTTGAGATTGATGTTGGGCATGTTGCCTTATTTGAGTGAGCATGGGGATTGTCCATGATACTTTCTGTTAGTACTTGTAGTTTGTGTAGTTCCGTGACTAGAGCCACACTTATATTATCTATGTTATGAGGTATTTCAGTTAGCTGTTTTATTGCAATTACATACAGGCGATGTTTTATTAATTGATTATTAAGCAAGTTGGTAATGTTAATGGCATCATAATTGAAAAGAAAAAGTAATTCCGCATTTTAATTAAGCGCAGCTTAATACGCTATTATGATAACATTACCGGATATATACGGGGTGTTACATTTATGGTATCAGAGCAATGGTTCGAGGGAAAAACCTGTATGTATTGCAATTGCTAGGTTGTTTGGTTGTGTCTGTCTTTGTGTTTACTCCGTCGAATTTTATTATGATGATGTATATGTGATCACATTGCGTGGGCCTGATCAACTCATAATTTGTGTAACTTGTGCAGAGTCATGGTAAGGTCCGGGAGAACACGAGAGACTTCTGAGGATCAATTTGATCCTATCTTGACTGCATTGGCTGAGATGCAGGCGGCTAGGTTAGCCGATCAGGAGGCCACTAGATTGGCCAACGCGACAATGATGGAAGCTGTTCGCGAGGCGAACCGGATAGCCGCAGCTGAGGTTCGTGAAGCGAACCGGAGGACCACTGAGGAAGTCCTCGAGGCGAACAGGATGGCGAACATGACGATGATGAGAGTCATGTTGGAGGAGATGAGAGCTGGTCCTGCTATTGGCCAGGCTCCACCACCACCGCTACCACCGCCACCGCCTCCACCTAGTGTTCAGGAGGAGAGCCATAGTCACATCGGCAGTGCTACTCATGCCGCTGAGACGGGGGAGCCCCTTGTGGGGATTGCTGAGGATCGTGATGCGATCGATCGCCGGCTGAATGCTTTCAGGAAGCATAAGCCACCTGTGTTTGAGGGGTCTCTGGATCCTATTGCTGCTGCGAGATGGCTAGAGTCGCTGGACAAGATTTTTCAGGTCATGTAGTGTACAGACCCACATAAGCTGATGTTCTCGACCTACATGCTGGAGGGCGATGCCCATGAGTGGTGGACGCACACCTCTCGTGCTTTTGAGAGGCAGGGCCGTGTCATGACGTGGCCATTCTTTGAGGAGTGCTTTCTGGGCCGATACTTTCCCTATGATGCGCAGGAGAGGAAGCAGGGAGAGTTTGATCGTTTGGTGCAGGGCTCGATGTCTGTTGATGAGTACCTGGCTAAGTTTAATGAGCTAGTGAAGTTTGCACACTTCCGGATGGTTCCTCCTACTCCGTTGTTTCTGGCAGCTAAGTTCTGCAGGGGACTTAGTGAGGTGATTGCTGAGCATCTTGCTGGTGCTGCTTCGAGGGACTTTGGTACACTGGTTCAGCAGTGTAAGGACATCGAGGATGTTTGTGTGGCAAGCAAGGCCAAGAGGGCCAAGGTTGAGGAGAGCAAGGGAACAGGTGGTTCCACTCCTGCTCCTACTTCTTGGAAGGACAGGAGGTTTGCTGATAAGGGCAAGGGAAAGCAGTTAGCGACTAGGCAGGCGCCTGGTCAGTTCAAGAGAGCTGTTTCACATCAGGGGAGTTCTGCTAGGCCTCCTACCACTCCGAGATGTTCGGGATGTGGGAAGGAGCATGTGGGACGCTGTGCTACGGGGCAGTTGTTGTGCTTCAAGTGTGGCAAGTAGGGCCACTTCTCTAGAGATTGTCCATCGTCGACGGCGAGAGCTGCAGCTGTTTAGGCAGTTCCTTTGCAGATGGTTCTGATGGCATCTTCTTCGGCACCTGCAGTGCCACCTCCTGTTGGGAGAGTGTATACACTAGATAGGCAGCAGTCGGACCGCGCTCCGAACCTTGTCAGAGGTACTGTGTCTATTGGTGATTCTTTTGTCGATGCTATCTTTGATTCCGGGGCTACTCATTCGTTTGTTGCTACCCTGATTGTTTTGGGGCTTGAGTTGCCCAGTGCTGTGCTTTCTCCACCGTTGCGGGTGACTACCGCCACCGGAGAGATTTGTGATTCTACCACTGTACATCGCGATGTAGCATTTCAGTGGGATGGCCGTGAGTTCTCGGTAGCTCTGATAGGGTTGCCGATGGCCAACCTTGAGATTATTCTGGGCATGGATTGGTTGTCTAGAAACTGTGCATTGATTGATTGCAGTGCAAAGCGAATGGTGATGTCTCCGTGTGATTTCACAGCTAGTTCCTTGCCATACATTTCACTGCTGCAGGCCAGGAGAGCGCTACGAGCAGGGGCATTGGGTTATGTCATGTTGGGTGGTTTGGTGAGTGGGACACAGGAGGATATCACTGGCATTCCTGTGGTGGGGGAGTTCCTTGAGGTGTTTCCTGAGTTTCCGCCACAGCGGGAGATAGAGTTCTTCATTGACTTGTTGCCCCGGTGTGGGGCCGATTTCTTTAGCTCCTTATTGGATGTCGCCACCGGAGTTGGCTGAGCTTAAGAAGCATATTGAGGATCTTTCGGCGAAAGATTTCACTAGACCGAGTGTGTCTCCTTGGGGAGCACCGGTTATCTTTGTGAAGAAGAAGGACGGCACAATGCGATTGTGCACCGACTACAGGCAGTTGAACAAGGTGACAATCAAGAACAAGTATCCCCTTCCTCGGATTGATGATCTGTTAGATCAGCTCAGGGGTGCTTGTGTGTATTCCAAGATTGATCTCCGGTCCGGATACCATCAGATTCGGGTGAAGCCGGAGGATGTCCCGAAGACCGCGTTTCGTTCGAGATACGGTCGTTTTGAGTATTTGGTGATTCCGTTTGGACTCACAAATGCGCCGGCAGTGTTCATGGATTACATGAACAGGATTTTCCAGCCATATCTGGATCAGTTTGTGATTGTCTTCATTGATGATATTCTGATCTACTCCAAGACTGAGGAGGAGAATGCGGAGCATCTGAGGATAATTCTGCAAGTGCTGAAGGAGAAAAAGCTTTATGCTAAACCTTCTAAGTGTGAGTTTTGGCTCAAATCAGTCAAGTTTCTGGGGCATGTGATTGAGCAGATGGAGTTGCAGTGGATCCCAACAAGATTGAGGCCGTGTTGGATTGGGAGAGACCCAAGACAGCTACGGAGGTGAGGAGCTTCTTAGGTTTGGCAGGTTACTATCGGAGGTTCATCAAGGGCTTTTCCACGATGGTTCTCCCTTTGACTCGCCTTACCCGAAAGGAGACTCCATTTGTGTGGACTCACGAGTGTGAGGCGTGCTTTCAGGAGTTGAAGGAGAGATTGACTTCTTCACCTGTGTTGATCCTTCCTGATCCTGAGGAGCAGTTTGAGCTTTACTGTGATGCTTCTGGAAAGGGGTTGGGCTGTGTGCTGATGCAGTCTGGTAGAGCTGTTGCTTTTGCTTCGAGGCAGTTGAAGCCTCATGAAGAGAACTACCCGACTCATGATTTGGAGTTGGCTGCGATTGTGTTTGCTTTCAAGATTTGGAGGCATTATCTTTTTGGTTTGAGGTTTGTGGTGTTCAGTGACCACAAGAGTTTGAAGTACCTGTTCGACCAGAAGGAGTTGAACATGAGGCAGAGGAGATGGATGGAGTTCATAAAGGACTACGACTTTGAGCTAAGGTATCACCCTGGCAAGGCCAATGTGGTAGCTGATGCTTTGAGTCGGAAATCCAGTAGTTCATCCAGTTTGCTACTTGGTAACTTCGATGTGGTTGAGAAGTTCTGCCACTTGGCAGTGACCGCTCCGTGCGCGAGCGTACTTCTCGGGTTGGAAGCATCAAATGTTGTGAACGAGCTGCTAGAAAAGATCAAAGAGGCACAAGTTCAGAGAGAGTGTCTGGATTATGTGAAGAACCAAGACGGTGTGTCTTGGAATGATGATGGATTGCTTTTGTTCCAGCGGAGGATTGTGGTTCCTCGAGGTCCGTTGACAGAAGAGGTTATGGCAGAAGGCCATAAGGGTCAGTTTTCTATCCACCCTGGTGCTACTAAGATGTATCAAGACTTGAAGAAGAACTTCTGGTGGCCGGGCATGAAGAAATATGTTACCATCTTTGTGTCCAAGTGTTTGGTTTGCCAGAAAGTGAAGATTGAACACCAGAAGCCGTATGGTAAACTTCAGCCTCTTGAGATTCCAGAGTGGAAATGGGAGAGCATTTCCATGGACTTCGTTGTGGGTTTGCCGAAGACTCAGGTTGGCTGTGACTCGATATGGGTCATTGTGGACAGACTGACGAAGTCTGCCCATTTCCTTCCAGTGAAGGTGAGCTTCACTACAGAGCAGTTGGCCAGATTGTATGTTCGCGAGATTGTGAGGCTTCACGGGGTGCCCGTGAGTATCATCAGTGATAGGGACCCGAAGTTCACATCTCGGTTATGGGAGGCGCTGCAGGGAGCTTTTGGTACACATTTGAGGTTGAGTACCGCTTATCACCCTCAGACTGATGGACAGACTGAGCGGACTATCCAGACCTTGGAGGACATGTTGCGGGCTTGCACGTTGGAGCAGGGCTCGGCATGGGATAGGTACCTTCCATTGGTAGAGTTTTCTTATAACAACAGTTTCCATGCTAGCCTGGGCATGGCACCCTACGAGGCGCTCTACGGTAGGAGGTGTCGTACACCTACCTGCTGGTCGGAGGTTGGGGATCGTGAGTTGTTTGGCTTGGACTTTGTCCAAGATACCACCCTGCAGATCCAGATGATCAGGGAAAAGCTGAAGCAGGCGCAGAATCGTCAGAAGAGCTACTACGATGTCAAGCATCGACCACTGGAGTTCAGTGAGGGTGAGCACGTGTTTGTGAGACTTTCACCTGTCACCGGTGTTGGACGGGCACTCGGAGTAAGGAAGCTGAGCCCGCGCTTTATTGGGCCATACCAGATTCTTGGTAGAGTAGGACCTGTTGCCTACCGGCTTGCCTTGCCTCCGAACCTGGCCAACATCCACGACGTGTTTCACGTGTCTCAGCTTCGGAGGTACATAGCAGATCCTTCGCACGTAGTGCAACCGGATGATGTGGAAGTTCGGGAGAACTTAAAGACTCCCGTCGGACCACTAAAGATTCTCGATCGTGGCGAGAAGCAGCTGAGGAGCAAGATCATTCCGATGGTCAAGGTGAAGTGGACCGGAAGGACTCCTGAGGAGTGTACTTGGGAGCGTGAAGACGAGTTTCTCCGGCAGTACCCCGAGTTTCGACCAGGTATGTTTATGATTTTGAGGTCAAAATCCGAAAAAGGTGGTGTGAATGTAAGAACCCGCACCGTTAATTAAGGTATTTAATTAATTAATTATGCAAAATTAGGAAATGATTCCATAATTGACCCTAATAATTATTATGAGGCTTTAATAATTATAGTAAGTGAGTAATAATGCTGAAAGTCGCTTTTCGGAAGAAAAGTGCAGATACCGGTTCTGCTAGTCGGTATAAATGCGTACCGAAAAAGTATCCCAGAAAATTGTAATAAGTGCATGTTAATTACTAGGATAATATATAGGACTTGTAAAACGAGTTTCAAGTCCAGATAATTATTACGAAAAAAATATGATAATTCTTAGAAAAATGTCTAGTTTCAGAATCCAAAATTTGGGATTAAAATGCTAAGCATAGCAATTAAAGTTAATACTGTGTGTTTAATTGTTAAACCACTATTTAAGCCTTAGTGGGCACTAAACCCTAGAAAACAGTTTCTCTACGTGAGTGTGTGAGGGTGGCTGATCAGCTTGGCTGCTCCTTGGGGTTTCTTCTCCATTTTGGGTCCAAGACACTTCCTTTCTTGATTTTCTTCACCTCCAAACACTTGAGCCTTGTGTGAGTGGCCTTGTGATTGTGTAGAGAGCTGGTGTTCTGAATTGGGAGGCTGTTGGGAGTCAGCTTTGAGGGCTGAGTGGGAGAGTTGAGTTGTGGGAACCTTGGAGTTGGCTTGTTAAGCTTCACGGTGTGTTCTTTGTGGAGAAAAGACCAACCTTCAACTTACATTTTCGTGTGCAGAGAGAGACAGAACCTTGGAGTGACCTTTTGAGCTCTAAGAACACCTCTTGTTGGCTGATTGAGCTTTGGTAAGCCTTGTCACCTTTGGTCTAGAGTCTTTAAACTTAAAAATGAAAGCTTGATGCATGTTAAGGCTTAAAGATGATAACTTGTTGTTGGGTTATGTTGAACTTACCTAGAAATGCATGTGTATGTGCTTTAAATCGTTAAAAACCCAACCTTGGAAGGATATCTTCACGAAATGTATTTTCTGCATTCTGTCGTGAAATATCCGGATATGGGTTTTGAGTATCCGGATAATAGATATCCGAATATGGGATTCTGGATATCCGGATATTGTATATCGGGATATGTCCAGTGAGATATCCGGATATTTCATATCCGGATATGGTCCCGAGGAATATCCGGATATTCTGGGATTTCGAAGAATAGTAGCTGTGCTGTGATGACAGTAGGCTATTGGGGGTTTGGGGACCCTAGATTGATGAAGTTGAACTTCTGTTTTAATTAAACTAAGTCAGAATCAAGTGATTAAGGACTTATGGTTTGGTATGGAGCCTTAAGACGTAAAACGTAAGGAAAGGCGTTGTCTTTATGTTATATGCTTGTGTTTGGACTTTGAGCTGTGGACTCTTGGCTTTTGGAGTTAGCTTGCAAGGTAAGCTTTCATTTCCTCGGTTTAGCCATGTTGTGGTTCCACCATGTCCCATGGGGGTATGGTTTATGCATGTTGTGTACATGCTTTTGGATATTTGATATGTTGATTGAACTTTACATGTAATGGCTTTTAATATGCATGTGTTGTTTCATCTTGACGGGAAGCCTGAGTATGTAGCGCCATACAAGACGGTGTACCGGGGTGAATGCAAGTCGTACTTGCACGGTGTATAGGTGATAGACGTATACCTGCACTGTCTCTGGCCAGTAGATTAGTATTGACACACATGGCATGATTATCTGCTGCATTGCATTGTTTTAGAAATGATAAATGATAAACAGTTTTTGAACTTATATTGCACATGTAAGTGAGCTTGGGGTGGAAGATCCTTGAGGACTCACTGACTTACTGAGATTTCTAGATTAGAGATTATACCCCACGTTTGGGGAATGCTTATTTCAGGATCAGGTAGTATGGGTACTGATGCCTCAGGCGGCAGGAGGCCGGAGCTTAGCTGATGCTGTTGAAGGCCTAGCATTTGTGTTAAATGTGATGCAAATAAATTAATTTGGTGCCAATAAATTCTGGTTAAAAGTCGAACTTGCATGTGGATATAATTTATGTAAGTAGCAAAGAAATTAAATGACCTGTTAGCTTAAGTATATGTGAGTTAAGCAGTGCATTGTTTAAGGGAAAATTATCAACCTTTAGTAATACTTGTAAACAGGACATGCATGTATGGGATATCCTAGACTTTTTGTAAATTAAGGGCCGTTGGCAAATAGATATCACGACAGAAAATGGTGATGCACAAGAAGCATGGTAAATCGAATGAAATACAAGAATAAAGAAGCATACAAATTTCGTGTAAATAGTAGGTAGTATGAATAAAGTTCTGACTGATTGTACCATTAATTAAGTGCACGTAACTCGTATTGAGTGAGCTGAATTTTGGTGCTGTTGATTTTTGCTTGGACACAAGGTATGTGTAGGCGGTATTACCTAATGTGACTATTGGCTAGTGTATGGAATTGTGATGTGTTGCTCACATTTGTTCTATGTATGTTATGATGATGATGAGCCAATGGTAAGAATATGAAAGAATGATATGATATATGCATGCATTTTACATCATAATACATTTTTCTGTTGGGTGCGATTGCATAACATCGCATGTATACTTGATTCATGACATCTTGAATATATATATTTGTATTGAGGACATGTGACTGAGCATGCATCATATAGGCATGCCTGGTACCAGGAGAGGGGACACTTGGCTTCAGTCCGCATAGGTTCCACAGTGGGATTCACCTTCATAGGAGCCATTAGGAATACCCACTGTGATGCTACGCGCACGACGGTGCTATGAGCGTAAAGGAAAAAGGGCGTTATATATGCGTTATGATATATGATGAAAAGGATTAAATGTTTGAAGTGACTATTTATGATTTTGTGCCTAGTTAATATTGTTGTATTATGGTTTTGTTGCCACACTACTGGGATTTTCTCTCACCCCTTTGGGGCTGCTATTTTTACAAAATGGCAGGAGGACGTAAAAGCTTTTGAGGACTTGGATATTTGCTGTTGGCTTCTACTGTTTTGGGCATGCTGCTTTTGATGTGATATTTTATGGATGACTGTATGAAATTGAGAAGCTTTTATTACTGTGAACTATGATTTTATTATTGCATTACGATTTTATGACCAGCAAGTATTTTGGAAACAGATGTTGAAACGTTTGCGAAAAGGATTTTGACATGTGATCTAAATGCTGAGTTTTTAAAAGTCTTTGCGAGCACTTTGTAAGTTGTCGTACTGGGGCTACGGACCTCCGATTTTCTTATAATTTATATGCACGCGTAGCCCCAGGTGTATAGTTTCATTATATATAAACCTTGCAAAGAAATTCCGAAAGATCTATTTATTATGAATTTTACCAGCCAGGACATTTGGGATATTTCCACTATTTTCTCTCTTATTTTGCGAGTTATGTTTCGAGGGGCAAACGAACTTCAAATCACTATTATTTTATATGAACGTGAAGCCCCAGATGTCTAGTTTCCAGATTACAAAGAATATATTTTTGAATCATTGAAATGGATTTTATACGAATTTTTAAAGACAGCAAGGTCTATCAGGAAATTTATATTTTTAATAAGTTTAAGAAATTTTGTGTACTCTGATTTTTGTAATTAACCAGATCCCCTATTTAGTTTTAATTGGCAATGTAAAAGCGAAATTTTTTCAGTCTCTAAAATACTATTAAAGAACTCTAATTCCGCTTAGCAAACAACTCTCTTGGAGGCCTACGAGAGAGGGTGTTACATTTGAGGCTTGAGTTGCCCAGTGCTGTGCTTTCTCCACCGTTGCGGGTGACTACCGCCACCGGAGAGATTTGTGATTCTACCACTGTACATCGTGATGTAGCGTTTCAGTGGGATGGCCGTGAGTTCTCGGTAGATCTGATAGGGTTGCCGATGGCCAACCTTGAGATTATTCTGGGCATGGATTGGTTGTCTAGAAACTGTGCATTGATTGATTGTTGTGCAAAGCGAATGGTGATGTCTCCGTGTGATTCCACAGCTAGTTCCACGCCATACATTTCACTGCTGCAGGCCAGGAGAGCGCTACGAGCAGGGGCATTGGGTTATGTCATGTTGGGTGGTTTGGTGAGTGGGACACAGAAGGATATCACTGGCATTCCCTTGGTGGGGGAGTTCCTTGAGGTGTTTCCTGAGGAGATTCCTGAGTTTCCGCCACAGCGGGAGATAGAGTTCTCCATTGACTTGTTGCCCGGTGTGGGGCCGATTTCTTTAGCTCCTTATCGGATGAAGCCACCGGAATTGGCTGAGCTTAAGAAGCATATTGAGGATCTTTGCGAAAGATTTCATTAGACCGAGTGTGTCTCCTTGGGGAGCACCGGTTATCTTTGTGAAGAAGAAGGACGGGACAATGCGATTGTGCACCGACTACAGGCAGTTGAACAAGGTGACAATCAGATTTGGGTGAAGCCGGAGGATGTCCTGAAGACCGCGTTTCGTTCGAGATACGATCGTTTTGAGTATTTGGTGATTCCGTTTGGACTCACAAATGCGCCGGCAGTGTTCATGGATTACATGAATAGGATTTTCCAGCCATATCTGGATCAGTTTGTGATTGTCTTCGTTGATGATATTCTGATCTACTCCAAGACTGAGGAGGAGAATGCGGAGCATCTGAGGATAGTTCTGCAAGTGCTGAAGGAGAAAAAGCTTTATGCTAAACCTTCTAAGTGTGAGTTTTGGCTCAAATCAGTCAAGTTTCTGGGGCATGTGATTTCAGCAGATGGAGTTGCAGTGGATCCCAACAAGATTGAGGCCGTGTTGGATTGGGAGAGACCCAAGACAGCTACGGAGGTGAGGAGCTTCTTAGGTTTGGCAAGTTACTATCGGAGGTTCATCAAGGGCTTTTCCACGATGGTTCTCCCTTTGACTCGCCTTACCCGAAACGAGACTCCATTTGTGTGGACTCACGAGTGTGAGGCGTGCTTTCAGGAGTTTAAGGGGAGATTGACTTCTTCACCTGTGTTGATCCTTCCTGATCCTGAGGAGCAGTTTGAGATTTACTGTGATGCTTCTGGAAAGGGGTTGGGCTGTGTGCTGATGCAGTCTGGTAGAGCTGTTGCTTTTGCTTCGAGGCAGTTGAAGCCTCATGAGGAGAACTACCCGACTCATGATTTGGAGTTGGCTGCGATTGTGTTTGCTTTCAAGATTTGGAGGCATTATCTTTTTGGTTTGAGGTTTGTGGTGTTCAGTGACCACAAGAGTTTGAAGTACATGTTCGACCAGAAGGAGTTGAACATGAGGCAGAGGAGATGGATGGAGTTCATAAAGGACTACGACTTTGAGCTAAGGTATCACCCTGGCAAGGCCAATGTGGTAGCTGATGCTTTGAGTCGAAAATCCAGTAGTTCATCCAATTTGCTACTTGGTAACTTCGATGTGGTTGAGAAGTTCTGCCACTTGGCAGTGACCGCTCCGTGCGCGAGCGTACTTCTCGGGTTGGAAGCATCAAATGTTGTGAACGAGCTGCTAGAAAAGATCAAAGAGGCACAAGTTCAGAGAGAGTGTCTGGATTATGTGAAGAACCAAGACGGTGTGTCTTGGAATGATGATGGATTGCTTTTGTTCCAGCGGAGGATTGTGGTTCCTCGAGGTCCGTTGACAGAAGAGGTTATGGCAGAAGGCCATAAGGGTCAGTTTTCTATCCACCCTGGTGCTACTAAGATGTATCAAGACTTGAAGAAGAACTTCTGGTGGCCGGGCATGAAGAAATATGTTACCATCTTTGTGTCCAAGTGTTTGGTTTGCCAGAAAGTGAAGATTGAACACCAGAAGCCGTATGGTAAACTTCAGCCTCTTGAGATTCTAGAGTGGAAATGGGAGAGCATTTCCATGGACTTCGTTGTGGGTTTGCCGAAGACTCAGGTTGGCTGTGACTCGATATGGGTCATTGTGGACAGACTGACGAAGTCTGCCCATTTCCTTCCAGTGAAGGTGAGCTTCACTACAGAGCAGTTGGCCAGATTGTATGTTCGCGAGATTGTGAGGCTTCACGGGGTGCCCGTGAGTATCATCAGTGATAGGGACCCGAAGTTCACATCTCGGTTATGGGAGGCGCTGCAGGGAGCTTTTGGTACACATTTGAGGTTGAGTACCGCTTATCACCCTCAGACTGATGGACAGACTGAGCGGACTATCCAGACCTTGGAGGACATGTTGCGGGCTTGCACGTTGGAGCAGGGCTCGACATGGGATAGGTACCTTCCATTGGTAGAGTTTTCTTATAACAACAGTTTCCATGCTAGCCTGGGCATGGCACCCTACGAGGCGCTCTACGGGAGGAGGTGTCGTACACCTACCTGCTGGTCGGAGGTTGGGGATCGTGAGTTGTTTGGCTTGGACTTTGTCCAATATACCACCCTGCAGATCCAGATGATCAGGGAAAAGCTGAAGCAGGCGCAGAATAGTCAGAAGAGCTACTACGATGTCAAGCATCGACCACTGGAGTTCAGTGAGGGTGAGCACGTGTTTGTGAGACTTTCACCTGTCACCGGTGTTGGACGGGCACTCGGAGTGAGGAAGCTGAGCCCGCGCTTTATTGGGCCATACCAGATTCTTGGTAGAGTAGGACCTGTTGCCTACCGGCTTGCCTTGCCTCCGAACCTGGCCAACATCCACGACGTGTTTCACGTGTCTCAGCTTCGGAGGTACATAGCAGATCCTTCGCACGTAGTGCAACCGAATGATGTGGAAGTTCGGGAGAACTTAAGGACTCCCGTCGGACCACTAAAGATTCTCGATCGTGGCGAGAAGCAGCTGAGGAGCAAGATCATTCCGATGGTCAAGGTGCAGTGGACCGGAAGGACTCCTGACGAGTGTACTTGGGAGCGTGAGGACGAGCTTCTCCGGCAGTACCCCGAGTTTCGACCAGGTATGTTTCTGATTTTGACGTCAAAATCCCAAAAAGGTGGGGTGAATGTAAGAACCCGCACCGTTAATTAAGGTATTTAATTAATTAATTATGCAAAATTAGGAAATGATTCCATAATTGACCCTAATAATTATTATGAGGCTTTAATAATTATAGTAAGTGAGTAATAATGCTGAAAGTCGCTTTTCGGAAGAAAAGTGCAGATACCGGTTTATGCATGTTGTGTACATGCTTTTGGATATTTGATATGTTGATTGAACTTTACATGTAATGGCTTTTAGTATGCATGTGTTGTTTCGCCAGTAGATTAGTATTGACACACATGGCATGATTATCTGTTGCATTGCATTGTTTTAAAAATGATAAATGATAAACGGTTTTTGAACTTA